>NW_009970724.1:6618579-6630885 GCF_000747805.2 Chaetura pelagica
ATTCCTGCTATGACATTGCTATATAATTGTTAGTGTTTATAACCAAACAGGAATTCGGTTCCACAAGTAAACTCTTCCCAATGCAAACAATTTTAATGAAATTCACTGTAATTTTCATTTGATATTTCTATATAAGCAGATCTGCCAAAGATCCTCATCTCCTATTAACTCATACTATTGTCTTATTTCAAAGAAAAGTCAGGAAAAATATGGATATTATTTTTTTGGCCAAAGTGGCTTGATATATACAAACTGGTATTGCTTGAAAATAGGGTGCACGGTCTCTATATTTTCAAATGCACACAAATTAATTTCCAGGAAGAAAAACAAGTCAATAGATATCTGTTCTTCTGAGAAATTAAGTCACAAAGAAAAGAGATTGCAGTGCAAGTTTCTTCTGCTCTTTCCCCTAAACTCTTCTAGCTACTCATTTATTTGTACTTTTGCTAGAAAACTAGGTTAGTTAAAATAAAGAAATATAAACTGAGAAATAAACTATAACATATTTTCTATGTGGGAGAGAATGTAGGGTATTTGTATGGACAGAAGTTTTCAAAATCACTCTACTCTTCCCCTTCCCTGGAGACAGAAAATGAGCAAGGATCTGTGGGTTAACAGAGAGCAGTCAGAAAGCCTCACTGCCAGGAACATGATGAATTACTACTGTTCTATACTGCAGAAAGTCAATAAAGTCATTGCTACACACATACACATAATTCAGAACTGATGTCATCAGTAAATTTAGCAACCATGAAAATGCTCCCATTCAAAACTGTATCCTGTAAAGGCAGATGCCTAATTCTTAGAGTTGGGAAACAAAGAATCAAACAGTTAAAAACCAGTTATCTGACTTAGAACTATTCCAGTGATTACTGCAATGTATTACAGACAGATTCCTCTGAACAAAGCTGAAGGTAAATCTAAGCTCTTATCTATTTACAGGAAAGGATATTTCAACTGAATCAAAGGGTGAAAAAATAATCACAGTGAGGTTGTTTAAGCAGTGAAAGAATTTACTAAGAAAGGCTGCAGAATCTGTATCCTTGGAGATGTCCAGAACTTTGAGTTCTGCTTTGAGTAGAAGGTTCAACTTTTTTATTCTGTAGGTACATAACATAGTTGTGTATTACTATCATATCCTCCAATATACATAAAACGTGTCACCCATCTAAGTGTTTTATTTTTGGTGTTAAACAATCTCCTCCTTGCAGTATTACATAAACATTTTTGTTCTTTGAATCCAGCAACCACCAAAAAACTCCAAAACAACCTCCCCTCATGGCAGACTATTTTTTGTTAACTCTCTGAAATGGTCTAGTGTAAGGTCACATGAGCAAGAGGTCTGGCACAAGGGTCAGAGAGAAAAATGCAGCTGAGCAACCATCAGCTTCAGACCTCTGGAGCTGTAGAATGGATTAGGTGGTTTGAATGACCAATTTCTTTGAGTGGGGGGTAGGGGGCAGAGTGGAATAGAGGAGGAGGCTGGAAAAAGGGCTCCTATGTACAGGCTCTTACTTGGCCCTAGTGAAGAGGGCCAAAGTAAAAAACTAAAAAGTAGACATAAAGTTAACATTTTCAGTTCCAACTCTGGAACATATTGCCTGATTAAGTTTGCTATCTAATCATCTACGTACTTCTAGCAGTAGAATCCTGAACATCTTTAATTCTCCAGAATCTGTGCTTTTAGTAAAAAAGAAAACACGGAGAACAGAACTCATTAACTATATATTTGACTTTGCACATTTAAGTACTTTGGAGACTCGGTATTTTTGAAGTTGTTTCAACAAATGTTATCTAGATGTGTATCTGGATGAAGGAGGTCAGACTTAATTAGTTAAAACTATTCTGTTTGCTAGCACAGATGCACAGCAACAACTTCAACTCACATTTAACAAATTCACATTTATAATTTCCCTAACCATTTCTTTTTCACTGCCATGACCAGAAAGAGTTCCTCCATAGGTCAGACTTGCCCTAGTACAGACAGATAATGTATTTTATCTTAGTTGATCTGACAGATGAACTTTTGGTGAATCTGATCCAAACAAAAGAAAGTAAATTTCTGTCTTAGGCATTGACTAGGTAGCAGTAACTTCCTTATCTAGAACTACTGTCTGTCAACATTAACTTTCAATATTGAAAGCATCATGTATAGAAGGAAGACAAAGACTGTATACAGTAAAGTTATTGAGAAGAACATCCACTTCAGCACATTTTTAGTACAAGGTATGGCTGCATGTAATATTCTGAAGCCACAGTACTCTGTTAAGAAATGTTCTCAGAGAGAACACAATCATCCAAATTCCCCAACTTCCCTCTCAATATTCCTAACAAAATTATTCCTCTGTGAACTGCATGGGACACTTTTTAGTTAAAAGCAAACTTCAAAGGGACATCATGTGACATACTACCCATAATTACAGAGATCTGATTATTTACTTGAGTGTTAAATAAATTGCATTGTTACTGAATTATGCTATTTAAAAAAAATCACACCTGGTAAAGATAATGAATATGAACCATTTTTACATAACACATTAGAAATAAGGAGCACAGTACAATTTGATTTTTACAAATAAATGGATTTTACAGAACACATCAAAAGACAGAAAAAGCTGGGGGTTTTGAGAAATAGCTACCAGTAAACTAAAACTGTAATTCATTTATGCAAGTTTTGATATGACTTACACTTACCCCACTGAGATGTCAAAGAATTCTAAGTAGTTCTCTATTTTTATCCATTGAGTTAAAAACCAAGAGATGAGACTGCTCCTTTCAAACTATTCATATTAAGAGCCTCTGGCAGAACAAGCAGGCAGCCAATTGCACTTTAATTAGTGAAATGAAAAGAAGAAAAAAATAACCCTGAAAAATGAAACTAAATTGGGTCACACAAAAGTAGCCTAAAGCATTAAAAGCATTTCAAGTTATTCTAGTTCCAGTAATTACTGAGAGTTTTGTAAACTATTTTGAGCTGTAAAAAGTAAGTCTGAACAAGTATGTTATCTTATTTCTTCCTGTAATTCATAACAGCATATTTAAAAGGTCTGTACATGTAAAAAGATGGAGTCTTAAGAGTGCTTTCAATTTTATTTTTTTTAATTGAAAGTAGCACAGTCATAAATACAGTGCACATTTTTATTACTAATATTGCAGAAATATTTATTTCATTTCCAGGAGGGATCTAACACTAACTCCACCCAAAGAACTGTTTTTAAGTTATGGTCAAACTGTATCATAAGGAGGACATAAGTATTATCCATTAGGATTAAAATAACCCATCCTGAGGAACAGTTTATGCACACATGCTCATCTCCCAACCTATAAAGACCTGAGTGGCAATTTTGTTGTGAGTAACAGATACAGTAGACTACAGAAAAATGAATTTGCATAGGCACATTTTTTACCTTTCAGTGAAAGTAAGAGTCATCTTCAGAATAGACCAGGCTTAACACTAGCAGCTACTTATCACAGGGGCTAAACAGGTATAATTCACTCTTCATTTGTATGTTGTCCCTTATTTCTGTATTCTTCATCTACAAAAACTTCTCACAAATTGTGTCATACTCAGCAGAAACAAGTGGCTGATGTGGAAGAAGGGCTCAGAACTCTTATATTTATTGGTGTGGGAAGAAGGTCAAGTTAGAAACCTTCCCTCAATAATCTATTTCAAGTTTCTGAAATATTTTAGTTATTTATATTTTTACTTCTAGTACAACTATGGTGAAAAATAATCCTTAACTTCTTGTTATCTTAGCAATGCAGAGACTAGATATTCCAATAAATTATTAAACCATGCTTTGGTAGCTTATCATATTTTGACAATCCTAAATAGATGCACAAGAAAGCTGCTAAAAATTTCAGGATTTTAGATATTTTTTCTTGAATTCGTACAGTGGAGCAATTACTCCCCGTATCTATATAACTTTAGAAGTACACATATAGACTCCTGTATCATTATGTTTGCCTTGTTCTATAGTAGAATCATAAACTATTTAGAAATAGTGTATGATAGACACGTGTGATGTTACCCATGACCTTTTTCCATCTAAACCATCCATTTTTACGCCACAAATTTCTTGGCCAACTTTTGCTTACACCTGATGTCACATTACCTAATTCACCAAAAACTGTAACATTGCAACATGACAAATACTTGTCAACAGAAATTGAAAATGCTGAAGTTCAACACATCTTAGTGAGCAAAATATACTTCAAAGCTCCGTTTAGAAATACTGATGACTCTTAAGGGTTGCAGCAATCCCACAGAATGCAACTGTGAAATTTAATGTATTGCAAATTTCAGAGTTGATTCTTAAAATCAATTTGGATTTTGACATGCATGTATTGTGGAGATAAATCCAACATGTAATACCCAATTAATGGAATATGCTTATAGCTATGTCTGAAATGTGCACACAGCATAAGTGAAACTGCAGATGGAGTGAAGCTATTTTCAGCTACTGAAAAATATGGACAATCTCTCCTGCTACTACAATTTCATGCACAGTTAGCTTCACCTCCATTTCATCCTTCTACATTTTACACACCAGCAGTGCTCTGCATCTGACAGACTGAGGCTTAAAACTTGCTGCTGTCTAAAGCAATACTGTTTAAGCTAGCTTCTGAATTAGTCTGAAAGTGAATACAAAATCTCTAGACGAAAAGAATATAAACAATTTTTTTTTCATTTTAGTGACAGTACAATTATGAAGTAATTAAAGTATTTCACTGGACAGGTGTCACCAGAAGTTAAGAAAACAACAAGTACTGCGTAACAAGCGTAGCTCACAGCTATTTTACACAATGTCAATTCACAAAATACTGGACCAATAGCAAGACCAGGATTAATAAGTATCTTCCAGGAATATGAAACAGTTGACATCTGCAAACATTTCATTTCAGGTTGCACCAATGCTCTGCAGCACAAAATATTTTTAGGACTGGACATCTATAGATAATTTGTGGAAAGCAGCAATGATAGATAAAATTCTGAGATACACGATACCTCCTTACCTTGAATTTTAAATTTTCACTTAAACCTCAAGCAAAAGTCATAATATAATAATAAACCATCTCTTGCTTTCTCTGTTTCTGACACTTGCCACATACTTACAAGGGTAATTAATTTAAAATCCTATAGTCTGTCCTGGTATTTTAACAGTATGCAAGTCTGTTTGTAGCACAGATTACCAACACACTGTGTCACATGATGGGAACAAATACCTACTCACATAAGGAGCAAGCTGGGTCAGATACTGGTATCATGGTTCCAGAAAAAAAAACAAGTGTGTACTTTGAAGATGTTCAAACATGTAGTCATAGCATTAGAAAAACCCAAAGCATCACTGCTCTTCAACTCAGCCACTGTCACCGTTTGACTCAGGTCCGACAACAATGCTCTCGATCCCCTCCTCCTCCCACCCAGGTAGGGAAGGAGAGAGAGAAAAAGAGAGAGACTTGGCTGGATTGAAAACTAAACTACACAGCTTTAATTAAAACACTAATGAATGATACAAGAAAATATATACAATTATATACAGATAGATTCAGGTATGGGCAAAAGCCTCTCGCCTCCCCCCACCCCAGCAACTCCCACAGCACTTCCCTGAACTGGGAAGAGTCCCGAGGAATCCCGAAGCTGTTGCTGGAGAAAGCAGAGAGTTATGGGGGTCACGAGAGATCAAGCCTGAGGATCGATGGTGATGGATGAACAGAGTCCTCCCCGGACACCGGCCATGGACGGCGGAGAAGAAGAAGGGGAGAAGAAGAAGGAAGGAAGTTGTCTTCTGTGATCTCTGACCTTCCTTTGAGCTTACGTAGATATATGGAATGGAATATCTTTGGCCAATTTTGTTGTCCATCTAACTCAGCCTCCTACAGGGGGGTCACAGATCTCCCCATAGTGTCTGAGCCGGCAGAGTGCAGGTGCGGTCTTGAAGCCTCAGTAGTTAGAAAAACATTCCACTGTCTTATCAGCCTAGCAGAACACACTGTTGCTAGTTACAAGAAATCTTACTGAAGGAACAAAAAATCAGTAAAAAGAAAAATTGGCTTCATCCTGGCTCAAACCAGGACAGCCACATATGTGGTTGCTAATCAGTATGTCAGACCCTGTACATCAAGAGGCAGGTTTTTAGTGTTAGACTGAAAAATTCTTCAGGCAAGAGGCTAGGGAAAAAAAACCTTTTAAGACTTTCAACATACATTCACTCCTGACTGTCAAATTTTCATTAGAAAGAAGATTTCAATGGTAACCTGAAAAAAACTAGGAAGAGGGAAAAAATATAGCAAAATGCAGAATGCAATTTTTCTATGCTGCACAAATATAATGAAAATACCACTTTAGCAAGAAGCTACTATAAATTAGATAGTTAATTTTTATGTAATAGTACAATCTTGAGCCCAATCATAGACACCTATTACAACCAGCACAATATTAAAACACGAATCAATCCAAAAAGTGATTACTATGAATACAATCTGGTAAGACAGTATCTGTGGTCATTTCACAGAATCACAGAATCCTAGGTGTTGGAAGGGACCTCAAAAGATCATCTAGTCCAACCCCCCTGCCAGAGCAGGATCACCTAGAGTACATCACACAGGAACGCGTCCAGGCGGGTTTTGAATGTCTCCAGTGAAGGAGACTCCACAACCTCTCTGGGCAGCCTGTTCCAGGGCTCTGTCACTCTCATAATATAGAAGTTTTTTCTAATATTTACATGGAACCTCCTGTGCTCCAGTTTGCACCCACTGCCCTTTGTCCTATCACTGGACATCACTGAAAAAAGCTTGGCTCCATCCTCCTGACACTCGCCCTTAACACATTTGTAAACATTGATGAGGTCACCCCTCAGTCTCTTCTCCAAGCTAAAGAGGCCCAGCTCCCTCAGCCTTTCCTCATCAGGGAGATGTTTCACTCCCTTAATCATCTCTGTGGCTCTATGCTGGACTCTTTCAAGCAGTTCCCTGTCCTTCTTGAACTGAGAGGTCCAGAACTGGACACAATATTCCAGATGCGGCCTCACCAAGGCAGAATAGAGGGGGAGGAGAACCTCCCTTGACCTACTAACCACACCCTTTCTAATACAGCCCAGGATGCCATTGGCCTTCTTGGCCACAAGGGCACATTGCTGGCTCATGGTCATCCTCCTGTCCACCAGGACCCCCAGGTTCCTTTCTCCTACTCTGCTCTCCAGCAGATCAACCCCCAACCTGTCCTGGTACATGGGGCTGCTCTTCCCCAGATGCAAGACTCTATGCTTGCCCTTGTTGAATTTCATCAAGTTTCCTCCTGCCCAACTCTCCAGCCTGTCCAGGTCTCGTTGAATGGCAGCACAGCCTTTCGGTGTGTCAGCCACTCCTCCCAGTTTAGCGTCATCAGCAAACTTACTGAGGGCACAATCATTCAGGTCATTGATGAAAATACTGAACAGTACCAGTCCCAGTACTGACCCCTGAGGGACTTCACTAGTAACAGACTTCCAACTAGCTTCTGTCCCATTGACCACAACTCTCTGACTTCTTCCTTTCAACCAGTTCACAATTCACAATCCATCTCACTACCTGATCATCAAGACCACATTTCCTTAGCTTATCTACGAGGATTTCTCCAAGCACTAATTTTCTCCTGGCCAGTCTTCAAAGGAAGTTACTCGGTGCAAGTTTAGAAAGCAAATAAATAGGTAAACAAACCCAGCATATCCAAAATACACATTTCCAAGCAGTGGTAACAGCATAAAAAATGTCCACCTTCTGAAACAGTATTCAAAATAATATTCGAAATGATGCTATAATTTTGCATTCAACTATGTAACCACAATGTTAGAACAATCCAGTATTTCTATTCACACACACAGCACAGAAAGCCTGCATTCAAATCCAGATATGAAAACACTATCACAATCACTCCTCTACTTCAATCCAATACTTAACATGCGAGCTCCAAATCTCAACTGTCATTTGTATTAAATTTCTTCAAAAATGTCACAGAAGTAAGAAAATACAAAGTAATAATCAAGATGTATATTGAATTCTGCTATTGCAGTATATCGTTTTAATTTACTAGAGAGAAGATGCAGAAAATGAAACTGGGTAAACTAACACAGATTAAAAAAACAACCACTTATTAAATATCTTGGTTGCTATGAATATACAACAAAACCCGGTTCACTGGAGAAAGTGAGAAACCTGCTAGATTTTATCGTTAATACCATGTCATTAGTTATTTCATCTTTTCCTAGCTATTAAAAATAATTTCAGCATCTCTTCTTAAAATCTCTACTTTCCTGATAATTCATTGGTACTCAATACATTCTAGAGTACTTTTAAAATACAACATATTGGAAAGCATGTATCTTTTTGAAGGCTCTAAAAATTCTTCCTTGCTGACATACCTTAAGCAAGGTAGATTACTTACTCACTACAGACAAAGGAAAGGTTTTGCCTTAGCCTGACTTGAAGCACAGCATGGGATCTGAGCAAGAACATTGCTAATATTTCTAGCTGTTGGAACCTCGCTGTTTTCACTGCTGCAGAATAGAGTTGAGCAGCCCTGCTTCTGTCAGGTCCCAGCCTTCATGCCAATTCAGAAGCAGACCTGAGGGCTGCACCAGCCTTTTGCTCATGGGGACTGAACTGAACTATCCTGGACATTACACTATGGGTCAATGACCAAGCAACGGCTGTGATCAAGAACACCAGTCTCCTTATCCTCTTTTTTTGCTCTCTTCCAATTCCATACTTCTTTAATTTAAAGAAGGTGGACATTGCTCATTAGTCACTTCATACTAAAGAGGGGCTGTCGCAGAACCAAAGGTTCCTCCCCTCCATACAGGGATGTTATTTTAGAGCAGTCTGGCAAGTCTGCAATTCTAGACCCTGCATATTGGTCTCTCAAAAAACACTGCATTTTCCTCTTGAGATTGTAACAGAGACTCTCACATATTTTCAAATAAAAAGTTTCATAAGCATAACTTAATGTATTAAATTATTCTACAAAGGATTTGGCCTCAAACTCACCTTTCTTGTTTCTAGCTGAGCTTCTTCTTGGCAGCACTGCCTGCAGAAAGGATCCAACTCATTCAGGTTGAACTGTCCGAGAAGGTTGCAAGAACTGCACAGCAAGTTGCTGGAGAAGCCAAGCTCTCTGCAAGCTTCTGATGACAACTGAGCTCCATATACACTTATCTGAAAATCAATACAATGTTAAACTTTAATATTAAATTGGTTGTTTGAAAAAATTATTTTAAATGCTTTAGTAATTAGGAAGAGCAACTAAGTTTCTTGTGACCCTTTTACAGTAAAACCTAATGGTCTGCCTATAAGTGCAAAACACCAGCTTATTTTGAGGGATGGTCTTAAACTGATATTGAATTCTAGACATTCATTTCAAGGTATGAGATGTGCCAAAATTCATCCTATATACACTCTGACAACTCTCCTGTTTTTATAGTGCTAATTAAAATTAATTAAAAAAACCCAAATTTAATGACTCAGCTGAAATGCACATGGCTATGGTTCTCTAAAACCTGCACTTTCAAAACAATTTCAAAATTTAATATCACCCAAAACAGAAAATAAGTGTAACAGCCAAGCTTGGAAAAAGCACAACCAGAGAGTGATGATTTTAATTTCATGTCTGCATTAATGTTAACAGGAAAATTGCATGCTAAAAGTGGGAGTGTAGATAAAAACCTGCAACTCTGCTTTACTAATAATACATTAAAATAGGCAACTCAATTACATGGCTTCTACGTGTAACACCAGTTCTGTCTGAACAGTCAGAACAATTTTTTCAACTATTTCCAGTACTTAAATGATAGACAGTTTTTGTTTTCACTTTCCCAGTTCCCCACACAAGGATTTCTCACACTCTAACATAAAACCTTTCCTTCCAGCTGTATGTTGGGTGGAAAAGAAAGTAATAAAAGAAAGTGAGAGAGGAAATCAAAAAGGAAGAGAAACAAGAGAGTTTTCCCAGATGCTTCTCAGCCTGGGTGAAAGACCTTAAGCAAAACCCACAACATCTAAACCATCAACAAAACAACAAGCAGCATCTCTCTGTTCAAACAGTAAGATGGTATCAGCAAACTAGACTGGATGATAAAGAGACCATGAATCAGAAAAATTATGTTAGGCCAAACAAAAAAACCCACAGAATAAAAACAAAGTTTGTCCTTCAGCAAATCAGACTTCTCTTTGCACTCACCCATAATTTAATATACCTGGTACACCCAAGTAAGGTAGAGACAAAACATTCTCCCCTGAAGTGGCCAACCTATGGCCAAAGGAAAGAACATATGACAGATGTGACAGAGAGAAAATGTTATGAATAAGTAGAAAATATTAGGTGCCTGATTATTCTGTTTCTCTGTATCTGCTAAAAAAGTTAAAGTATGTCAAGCAGAAAGTTATTTTTCTTCTTTCTACTGGGCACTGTTAAAGTAATTTCTATATTTGACAGCATACAAGCCAAAAGAGGACCCTATTCTACTGGAATCTATTATTTGTCCTTTCTGAGGGATACTAGCAATAAGAAATGCAACACCACCTCAGTAGGACAGAAGCCTAAGGAAGATGCCAAATGCTGCCAAGGCTACATTTAAATTATTGTTCACTTATTAAATTAATGATGATGGCAGTAACTAGAACAGTTTTCTTGCACCTTGCTGTTTGTCATCCACCCCTTTTACACTCTACTGTCATTTTTTCCTCACTTTTGAATCTAGTTACCTGGAAGGAAAAATAGTATTACTGGCATTGTCATTTTCTGATTGCACAAGCAGCACCCCTCACACCTCTCTCCAGCTGAGCTCTGGAGCATCTGCATTTATAATACTTGAGGGGGGGGACATCAACCAAAAAAACAAAAGGTGCATGAAAATAAGTAAAGAGAACTCCTGAGTGAAGTTCTGGTTATACAGTAAGCTCAAAACAGCTTGAGAATAAAACCATAGGGAGGAAGAGGAGGACATAAAAAGAAAAAAAAAAAAAGAAGAAACTGGAGCTCTCTAGTATTTTCCCTCAATTCCCCTTACTGCAAATATTGTACTATACTGAAATAGTAAGTATACTCATTATAATAAATGTCTGTTTAGGATTACAAAAGATCTCTCACATTTCAGAAACTACTTTCCCATCAGAACAAGTTAATTTCAGCTGTCAGTGATGTGCTTCATTTCAGCAGCATGCTCTCTTCTAAAGCTTTGACTACAAATACACGTTACACATTATATAATTTAAAATAATAAATGCAGCATCGATACAAATCGTTTTAGGAAGTTGCTAATAATTATTAGAGTGAAACGTTTTAACAAGTCTTTTATATAATCTCATGTCTCTGGAGCTCAGAACTTCAAGGGTATCGGGTGCACTTAAGTAGAGAAAGCTGATCTGCCTGCAAAACCTCGACGGCCGTTCTTCCCTGGACAACGTTCAGTTGGAGATGAAAACCCACCTAGCATCACTTCCTAAACCCATTCTTAACCTTGTTACTACGGGTATCCTGAATCATGAGGGTTATAACAACACACAATACCCATTAAAAACGGGCGAGGAAGTCTGTACATGTATTTCACGCGTCACTGCAACCCCCGCAGGGATCGCCACGTTTTCCGAACTAACGGGGCAAAACGGAGACCGAGGCGAGGGACAGGCCGCGGGTGTTGAGGTTGTTAAACCGCGGATCTCGCAATCTGGAGCAGCAAAGGCAGCGACAGCAGGGGAGAAAAGGGCTGAAGCAGAGAGCAGCCTCCGACAGAGATCGCAAAAGCAGCCCCGGAGGTAGGAGAAGGCCGAGGCACAGGACGGCGCCTCGGGGATGGGCCGGGCAGGGCAGGGCAGGGCCCGCTGCCTCCGCCTCCCGCTACAGGACACGTCTCACTCCCGCTCCGACACCCCTGACACACCCTCTCATCCTCTCAGGAAATCACAGACACCCTGAGCCCCGCGCTCCCGAGGACCCGATCCCTGCGGGTGCCCGTGGCGCTGCCTGGTGAGCGCGGGCAGACCCGCTCCCACCCTCCGGCACCGCAGGCGGACACAGAACCGCTGCGGGAAGACGAGAGCAGAGCCATTTACTTTTGCTGAGAACAGTGCTTGGCGGCGAGGCGGGAAGCGACACCTTTCCTCAGCTTTAGTCAGGCACTAGGTAAACAGCTCTGAGCGAGGTCCTGTCTCGCTTCTGAGCGTTGCAGGCAATTGGCGCGTAGGCCTCAGGCCCGGCGATTGGCGGCCGGGCTGGGCAATCCTGCCGTGCGCTTCCCGAGCGCCGCGCGCCCGTGTCCAACGGGAAGGGGCAGG
>NW_009970724.1:6631430-6649741 GCF_000747805.2 Chaetura pelagica
AGGGCGGGCACCGGGCTCACCCCGCCCGGGTGCCCCGCTGGGCCGGGAGTCACACACTGCCGGCTACTTTTCCTGTGTGGCTCCTGGTATTGACGTGCCCGAAACGGTAAAGGACCCGGTCAATGTGGTCTGGGGGCTCTGCAGGAGGGGCTGTCAACAGCAGAGGAGGCTGCAGCCTTGGCCTTTGAGTTCATTGGTATGTGTGTTCTGCGAGAGCATGAGACCTCGGAAAAATCGGTGTGGGAAAGGTAAATATTTCCGTAGCGTGTCTAAATGGGTTTTCTTCAAAGAGCAGCGGTGTTCTGAGCCATTGGGAGCGGTGGTGGCCTGCTCGTGCCTGCTGGCAGGCGCCGGGAAGGGAGAGCAGAGCGAGTCTCGTTCTGCTGCTGCAACCAATTACCGTCTTCTTCACGTTTAATTTCTACCTCAGACGTTCTGCTGAGGCTTGGCATTGTAAAGGAAAGCAGTGTGAAAAAAGGAAAAAATAATAAAAACCTAAAGGCGTTTTCCTTAATCACAAATTGGTAATTTTTCTGTCGCTGAATGGGAGATCTTGTGTTCTGCAGTTTGCTGAGTGTAGTTAGCGATACGCTAGACTGTCACTGAGCTGTAGTTAAACAGAATAATGATGAACTCGAAAGCTCTTGTGTAACATTTCTTTTGGGTTTTTTGCCTTAAAAAGAGCTTTTTTTGAGCAATATCTGCCTGGTAGGTAACATCTTACTAGTTTGTTGTACGTTTGGCTGCAGAACTTGTCTATGTTTTACGTCTCTAAATTAAGCGTCTCAAGGATGTGAAAAAAATAGCATTCTGAATGTATTCTGTGGGGCCTAGGAGCTGTAAAAACAGAACACTGAGATGTCTGGTGTATCCAAGTGTAGTGGCTGGTTTACAAACATTTTTTATTTGTTTTCTTATGTTATTTGACTGTACTAAAATATTTATGCTATGATCAGTACAAGCTTGTAGGAAGAAAAGTGCACATGCTGTGTTTGTACTGGTGTTAAAAGTAGAAATGGACTTTGAGTGATGTGGAAAGTTTAACTGTGAGCTTCTGACAGAGCCAGAGTCAGCGTAACTTGATGTTGAGCTGTATGAATGCCATTGGGATTTTACTTCTCACCATTTCTTTTCCATTTTGCTGTCTCTGAACTGGTTATTAGAGATTAGGACACTGGAAATGGCAGTGGTCAGGTACTTGAATTGCAGGATGCTCTTACTCTGCGTATTTTTCAACTGGAAGTTTTTATCAGTTATCGTGGCATAATTTTTGCATGGTCTCAATAACTGTAAGCAAAAATTTGAAGAAGAAAATGAATTAAATTGGAAGATAATTCAAGCAGGTGTTGAGATAGAGCTCAGGCTTTTGTGAAATTATGTATCTGTGTTTTAAAGTGGTCAGTTGGTACCAGTGGCTTCAGTGCCTTTGTTGCTGAAAGTGTATTTTACTTCTGGGAAATCTACTCCTGGCATGAAGAGATTAACATAATGCATGTGAGAATAAAGAATCTTGCTGGTAAAACATCCTTTTCCTCCTAAATACATATGCAATAGGCATGATCAAGTTACATATTTAGAGGATTAAAATACACAGCTCATAGGACTTTGGGACAGGAATCTGATTACTGTGTTCTGCTGATTTTATTTCTGAAGGAGAAGGGAATACTGTTGTAAAATTTGTTAAAAGCATAATGGAAGGATTTGATTTGTGAACAACTTACTTTGAACTCCGATTCTGTTTTTTTAATATGAGACTATGCTTTGTTAAAAAGATTCAAGCTGTCTGAATGTCTCCCTTTCTATGTGTTGGGTGTGTGTTTTATGAGGAGCAAATGTTAAGATTTCACTACAGAACTTTTTTACCATCATGGTTGGTGATATTTCTGATATAATTTGGTGGTATCACTGAGCTCTAATATGGAATGAACTAATTTGTTTTGTAAGGCACTTAAATTCCAATCTTTCTCCCTTCTCCCCTAAAGAATGGTGTGAGTGTGTTTGTGAGTGAAAAGGTAATGATAGTATGATTTGATGATAACAACAAAGTAGTTCTTTTGATCTTTTAGTTATGTTTCAGTCATCACTTTATGTTAGAAGTGACATTGCACATTGTTCGGGTACTGTTTTTTTTTTTAAAACTATGTTATGGTTTGTGTTGATATGTCAGATGATAAATTGTCATCTTGGAAAATAACTGTAAGAATTAGCCTATGACTATGAAAACTGAATGACTTCATGTTTGATAGCAAATAAAGTAATTCCACAATCTTACCAGCAATTCTGTCATACTTTCTGATGGTGTTTTATCAAATTTCTTCATATTTGAGCAACTCTTGTTTTTGTCCTGAACAATTGGGAGGGGGTCAATTTCAGTTTTAACATTTTAAAATATCTTGCCGATAGCATGAAATTGGAACATGTTTCTGGGTGAAAAAAGAATGGCAACCTCTTTGTTCCTGTAAGCCTCTATAAAGGTAGAACTCAGTCAACCTAGCAAAGTTTTCTTTTTTAAGTTGAGCAGTACTGGAGATAGAAGTACTGGAGATAGAAGAAGCCATTACAAAGGCTGATGTTTTTTGGTGTTTGTTTTTTTTTTCCTCTGTGATGAGATTATTATGATCTTAATATAATTTTAAAAGGTATTTGTAAACCTGTGAGTTTCTTTATCATGTGAAGGAAAAACATAAATCCAAATACTCATTGTAAGTTCTCTGCAGCTGTTGGACTTAATAAATCTCTTTACAAATAGTTTGTTAGTGGTGAGATCAGAAGGAGAGCCCAGTTTCAAGTACTTTTTTGGTGAGATTTGTACATACAGCTATTAATCTTTCATATTCTTTTCAAGTTTGCATGTAAGGGCAGCTAAATTGGCATTCTCTCCAGACTAAGCTGTCAAGTTGCCAGTGAAAACTTAATTGGTTTTATTTAAGCCTGGTGTATGTACTTGCCCATTAGCTCTAGGAATGCACAGCCCTAATAGAGAATAGTACATGTGATCATCAAATGTTGAGGTTTGCAGTGGTATTTCTGGAACAGAAATAATGTCTGACCATCCTCTTTGTTTTTCAGAAGGTAGGTGGGTGCAGCTCTGCCTCTGGTTTAAATTGAGCAGGCACTGAACATGTGCCGTGCCATCTCCTGCACTGCCATTAGTGTTCATGTTTTTCAAACAAAAAAGTGATCCAGCTGGAAGTAATCCAGCCACCTCTTCCCTCCCCAGAATTTTGTAATGCATTGGTGTAGAGAAAGAGAGGTGGGAAGTATGTATGTGTTAGTTCTGTTAAATTGATGTTATTCTACAGTAGCAAGTACTGGAAGCACTTCAAGGTTAGACAGCGGGGTAGGGAAGAGAGTGCCTCATTCAAGCAGGAATCTGCAGGATCGATCAGAGAAGGTCAGGATAGCAGATGGGGAAGTGTTAGGGGTAGAAATGAAGTAATACTGCTGCTTTCTAGCTGTTTAGTGATACTTACACATTGGATTTTTAAAATAGTCCGTGTCTGAGTAACATAATATACCATAATAGGGAAAGTAAGGATTGAACAACTTTATTACTGTTTTCGATTATTGGTTGTTCAGATCATGATAAAACAATGATTAGCTGTATTGTGGGAGTATTTCTTCTGTTAAGTGATAAACTTCTGGCTTATATCTGTTAATTCAGCACCTTAAATTCTGTCATTTGAAATAAATTCTTAATATTTTACTTTTTGTTTGTTTGTTTGAAAATCTGTGAATAATTTGAAAGGCTCTTTTCCTAAATCCAGGGAGGAAACCTTAACTGATGATTAAATGATTGCCAGATTATTTTATTATTAATATTTTAAAGGAAGTTTCCTAACAATTGTGGCCCTTGCAGGGCAAGTGTTCTTTTAAGCACTGGGCAAGTACCTAACAAACTGTTGTTCTTTGAAGTTAAATGGTTTAACTTCCCAATGATTAAGTCTTATACTTTCTTGAAATATGAGAGGTTTTGCTTTTTTGGGGGGATGTTGAAATAATATGCATTTTATGTTTTCTTCATTTGGAAAAAAACCAAAACCCTCTGTCTGTAGGCCTGCCAGCTGTATGTGTTTGGAAAATACCTCAGAAAATGTAAGTTGTCCTTCATAATACAGCATGGTTTCTTAGTGTATTGTTTATGTTTGAACTTAATTTATAAAGAGTAGTTTGTGATTGTTGGCCATTCTGGGTGTACACAGCTATGCAAATAATTTGCTAGCATTTCTTTTAAATATAGCTCTGTTGCCTAATAGTTATTATTTTCCACTGAGTAGCCCGAGACATTCTTTCAGAAGCTGTTTTCTTGTGTACCTCATTTAGTTCCCCCTTTTTCATGCCCCCAGTCATTCCAGACACTTACAGAAGAAATTTTAAACTGTGCTTGTACTTCCCATTGAAAAGTGTGAAATGGAGAAATTGTAGGATTTGAACTTATTTATTATGTTATTGTTTGTGATTTTATATTTATTTATAATTTTTAATTGTGTTTTAGCTGCTGCTGTTGCATTTGCTATGAAATTGGTAATGTCTGGATTCTGACTAGCACAGAACTGTTGATGTTCCCAAGCATATACCAAGACAGTTCAGTCTTGCTAATGGGCACTAAGGCTTGATCTCACCCATTTTTGCTGGCGCTCCAACATGTTAGTTTGTTTTTAACAGTGGAAATAAGAGGAACAACTTTTAAACATTTTTCCTTCTCTGGAAGGCTGCACATGAGAAACTTGAATATTGGACCTAGTTTGCAGGCCTCATGCTTTTAGTGAAATAGATTTGAGAACCAGCGATGTGTTGAGACTTGTGCCTTTGCTTCTGGCAGCAGGTGCTGCTCTGAAGAGTTGTCTGGCAAAGGGATATTTTTGTTAGAGATATTTTGAGGGCAATTCTGAGAGATGGAAACAGGATTAAGAAGTCAGATGAAGTGTACACCTCCTGTCACTCAACCACAGACTGTGGTGGATGGGGTGGTCACCAGCTTTAGCGTTGCATCTTTCTGGATTCTTTGCTGGAAAAGTTCACGTTTGGGCCAGTGTGTGTCTTACGTAATTTAAGTGGAAGAGCACAAGGACTTACAGTACCATTCTACAGGGAAATCCTGGAAAAGAGTCATGACTACAATCAGCTGTTTAGGACAGAAATGGCTTGTTGGGACAGCCAAAGAACGGCAAGCACCATTATAATAATCTTTGTGAATTCATGTAGTAACATTTGGTAATGGTTGCTATGAGATAGGGAATTAGTCTAAGGCTGAGAAAGTCAGGAGGAAGTCTTTAAAGGAGTTTTAGGTCCTGTTCTTTCATATAATTGTTTTTCTACAAAGGAAAGGAGATTAGATTATTTCAATAATGAAATACCTAGCAGGTTTCAGTGAAGTGTTTAGCACTGTGAAAGGACAAGTGGTAGCGCTACTGAAAGTCAACAAAAGCTACTTTTAATGCCTTTATTTACTCTGTGATAAAGCAAATAAAACAATGACATTATGGTATAATGTTATTCCAATGCTCCTTTTATTTTCCTTGTCTGTTTTCTGCTTCTCATCATGGAGAAAGTAACTACAATTTTCATGTCTGCAGTATGCTTTTGGAATTGAATAACTGGAAGTTGCTGGGTTTTTTTCTTCTGATTGGAGATTGTTATCAAAGGAATGGGTTTAAAACACAACAAAACCCTAACATAACCAGAGACCCTCAAATACTCCAGCAAATTAAAATTGACTGATCTTGAATTTTGTATAGTGTATATGTATATAAACACGTATAAAATCTGTATGTATTAAAAAAAAAAAGCCCCAAACAACCCTTGCTAAACTATTTAAACTTTGTAGTTAGTGTAGCAGGTTAAACTTTCTAGTTTATGATGTACATCTGAAGTGAAATAATTCTTAAGATTTTTATTTTTTTAAATCAGAAATCTGACATTTACTCCTGGATTCTTTTTTGTTTGTTTGGTTTGGTTTTTTTGTGCACAGCTTTGTATTGCCTCTGGCTGCTGAAGGGATATTTGAACAGTTCATGAACGAGTAATTTCTGTATCTACTGGCTGGCCACCATCAGTCACTCACTGTTAGACTTATTCTGTCCAGATTTGTCTTGTCTTCTAACAATCATAGAATAATAAAATGGTTTTGGTTGGAAAAGACCTTTAAGATCATGGAGTCTGACTGTTAATCCAGCACTACCACTAAACCATGTCTTTCAGCACCACATCTATATGTCTGCTCCTCTTCTCTGGACATGCTCCAGCACCTCAATATCCTTGTAGTCAGAGGCCCAAAACTGAACACAGGATTCAAGGTGCAGTCTCACCAGTGCTGAGTGCAGAAGGAAAAGGAGGAATTACAATAATTAATGTCTTCCCTCAAATTCCTTCTCCTCTTTAGAAAATAGTTGGCTTTTGCATACGGAATCCTCCATGTATTATCACTTAATTGAGTCAAAAGACAGCCTTTTTTTGTGTAGTTGTGTGCAGTCTCTAGTTTTTGTCACTTAAGTGCATTTAAACCCTGTCAAAGCAGTATTAAAATAGTGGTAAGTGCTTGGCTTGAAATGTGGTGCTATTTATCTGTTTATATAGCCAAAATACTAGCCAAGAAAACATAATGAAAGTGCCATGCTGTGAAAAAATAGCTGAACTGTTACGTGTATTTGCATTATTTTTTGAACCAGAAAGAAAAGATAAATGACTGAGTGAAAGGAGTCCAGTGTTGAGAGAGGCATCTGAAATTTGGCCAGCTGGCTGAAGTCTTTCATAAATATGTACGGACTGTTAACTGTGCAATCTGTCCTACTAGCTATCGATGAGGGGAAGGCAATGTCTTACTCAAACCCTTAGCTTCATGTCATCCTTAACCCCATCAATTATTTGGATTTGCCCACTCCCCTGAAAACTTAGGGCCCTGTGAAGTTGTTGTGTTCAAAGCCCAGCATCTTGAGAAAGGCAGTATTCAGGGAAGTCTAAATTCACGTAGGAGAGGGAAGTCACCCTCTTTCCTTCCTGGAGCTGAGTCAATTGGTTCTTTATTCATGCCCCAACTCATCTCCACTTAACCTTTTGGGTTTGGAGAACTTGGCATTCCTATCAGTAATTGCCTGTATTAAAAATACCGCTTATGTATTATAGTGGATATGCCCAGGCTCTTCACTAACAGTATAAATTCTCAATACTTGCAGAAGCATTTATGTTGCACATCTGTGTGTTTTTTTGTGGTAGGAAAATGCTGACTATCAGGCCATCAGTGTAATTGCGGGATGTGCCCTTGAGTGTCAGGGTCTGGCTTCTTATTGAGTGTCTGTATGTTCCAAATTAATTTATTCCTCTCATTTAGCTTTTTATGGCTATAAATTTAGAGCATATTTTTACCATAGAGGTATTGTTTCAAATGGGTCTGCAGAAAGCCCAGTGACATGTGCATGTCTTTTAAATGTCTCTAGTACTGAGTGTATTATTGTTGTCCTTACTTTGTAATATCCTTATGTCAACATAGTTCCAATAATATTACTGCTATAATAATTATTATTCAAGCTTTCTGGTAGTGATAAAATTCATCATGAGTAGCTAGGAGTCTAGGACAGTCAGGGAATTAATAAGATAATTAAATTACACAAAGTATTTGGAAAGAAGCTATCCATCACTTTGGCCCAGTCTTTGCGTTCCTTTACATCCGTTCTCTCTCTGTATTTCGTTAGAATTTAAAATGACAGCTGACATCCTTTTTTCATCAACTTGCTGTTTAATTCTGAACAGTAATTTGTGTTGAAACATATGTAAAACTTAAGTGCTGTTTTGATAAAACAACTTTTGATGATTTTGAAGTGTTTATGCAAACCTTGTATGTAATTGCTGTAAAATTGTAAAGAGTGTGGGGATGGGTTCTTAGATAAAATGGGTGTTAGATTAAAATGTTTATCTTTCCCATTTACTTCTGTAATGGTTTTTCTCTCAAAAGGTCTTATTTTATTCTTCTGTTTTTAATATACATTTTAAAATACATAAAAAGGAAGAGTAAGGAATGTATACATTTATAATGTATCTCATTATTATAAATATTATATATATATATATTGCTTACTGCATTATATATATATATATCCCAATGTTGTAATATAGAATTGATCTTTATTTGTCAACAGACTGAAAAGCAGTAATATTTCATTTTGCTTTGAAAAAGGTACAAAAAGGCTGCTAGGACATGAAGGGACTTAAGAGATACAAAAGCAACTGAACATAGATTATGCTTGTTTCTTTCACTTTCTGTAAAGTGGAGAGGGTAAATCCAGCTAATTTTTTTTTAATTTTTTTTTTTTCCCCTCCTGAATATTTTCCCTGTGTATCCCATTTTCAGCATTTCCATTATCATCTTTTCTAGATGTTGTTGTTGAAGGTATTCAGAAAGATTACATAAACAGCATATCTGTGTTTTCTTTGAAATATTTGCGCTTCTTTATACTGATTCTGTGGGAGCTTTGAAGGAAGTCTTGCAGCATTGGGTTTTAATATACAAAACATTAATCAGCCATTGATTGTATTACATTTGAGTTGATTCTGATCATTCATTCTGAGCAAAGGATTCCTCTGGTTCTGAGAAGGATATACAAATACAGAGAAAAAGGGAATGAAGTAAAAAAAGTAGGATGTGAAAATGATGGAATCTTATTCTGACACATTAAATAGACTGAAAAGCATCTCCAAAGCGCAAGAAAATAATCTGTGATTTTGACTCCTTTAGCATTTGAACGACTGATGAGGAGAAAATAACTTTTTGCAAGATCTAATTTCAAATATTTTTATTCCTTAAAAAAATGGGGATTCGTTTTTAGAAAAGTTGAGTCTAGACATGTCCTTCTATTGTGGTAAAAGTATTACTGTAATACCAAAGGATAAGGACAGAAATACTACACCTTGTCTGCTGACAAAAATGCTCTTGAGCACAAGATCTTTACAAACACCCTTTGGTCACTTTCTGAAGATGTGTTTTTGTGCTGACTACACAGAATCTCTTGGATAAGAATCCATGTTTTTGGAAACAAAGTCCTAACATCTGATTTTCTCATTCGTCAGTAAAGCTTTAGCAGTGTGCTCTCTTAAAAATGAGAAAAAATATTTTCCTTTCAAATTATCAGTAATTGCACACTATTCTTGATACATTATCCAATGAACTGTACTGGGATGACCATAGCTCTAAAATGCTTTCCCTTAATCAAGTTAGTGTCTTTGGGAATATTGAATGTCTTACAGTTTGCCCTTCTTATTTTTTACTTATGTTTTTTAAAAAGCCAGACAGAAGAAGCTTACAAAGCCCTTGTGCTTATCTGAGAATAATCGTGTTTTAATAGGTTTTTAGGCAAATTAACTATTTTGTATTAATGTTGGTGATGCTGCCAACAAAGCAATCTTTTGAAGATAAGTACCTAATAAATAGTTTGCTGTCTTGTGATGAAGCGATTAGATCTTCTTGTCCAATCTGATGACTTCAAAGTGTGTAAATTTGGATTGGATTGAGTATGCTTTTGAACTCCATTTAACTAACAAAGATAGCACTTCAATACTAGATGTATCTATCAACATGATGGAGGGAAGGGATACCATCAGAAGGACCTTGACAGGCTTGAGAGGTGAGGAGCTCATGCATGCAGGGGCGTTGGTACTAGAAGATCCTCTAAGGTCCCTTCCAACCCTAGCACTTCTGTGATTTGATTTTTGGAGAATATTCTTGTCTACAAAATGTCCGTTTGAAGTATGATATTTTACTAGGAATTGTATTTTACTGTCTTCCTACTTCTACTAAAGCAATTTTAATTTTTTTATTACTAATGCGCTTCTCTCCCTTTGTTCCTGAGGCTGTTAATCCTAATGTGCTACTTGTGCAGCTTCTGTTGGTTTGAGAGAAGACTAAAGTTGCAGCAGCTTCTGTGTTTAAGGTTTAAAGTTATCATCAACAAGAATGTACATCATGTTTTTGTTTGATCAAAGTGTAAAAAGAAAAAAAGTATAACGTTTCTGGCATTAGTGCTTGATTTATACTTCCAAATTTGGGCTTATCCTCTGTGTGTTTAATGTGTATGCAGTAGTCCAGGTGTTTTCTGCTGTGGCAAGCACTGGAATCCCTTTCTGGTAGGCTAGTAGTACTTACTCTAGTCTTTGAACTGTCTCACAGACATGCTTTCTAAGCCAAAAGAAAAGGCTGGATGACCAGAAATACCTCTTTAAGCTTATGTTTAAACACAGCAGTGTTCATAGCCTGTTATGTCTGATTGAAACCTGAATTTTATTTTCAAAACTATTTGGTGACCAAAGTAACTTGGGCTACAAACATTTTTTCCATGGACTTTAGTTGGAACAATATGTATTCCAAAGTTTTGAATTTTGACTAGAGATTTTGGCGTGGTTAATGAAGTAAGAGGGCTCAAGAAGTCACAAGACCCAGCAGATGAGCTGTCAAAGTTAGCAGCGGACACATAAAATGCTATTCAGAAGTATACGCAGCACTCCCGTGGGAATGTCGCCCCATTGCTAGCCAGGGTGGTAACCAGAGGTCTGTTCAACTCCACCAACAGAGATCAGAGCATGGGGCATGAAGTTAAAGCACTCTGTTTCAGTTTAGTTGAATACTTTGGGCCTTCAGCTGTAGAGATGGCATATGTTTGCTTCTGGACAGGGAAGGACGGCCACCCCTTCGTTCAACCCAGAAAAAATTAGTAGAGGATATTTGTCAGGCTTTGTAGTTACTCATGAGGCATGTTAAATGCATTTGACCTAAAGGCAAATTTGTCTTGTGAGTGCGTGATCTAGCTTAGAGGAGAATGTTAAAGATGAACTTTTGAAGAGGGGAAATGAGGAGTAGAAAGTGTATCTGTGAGAATCAGTGGAACTTCGGCATGTGAGAGCTATCCACAGTCTGTCAGATCCCAACAAAAAGGCAGAGATTATTGAGGAGTACACTTATTTTCAATGCTGGCTTCATTCTGTCTTAACAGTCTGAAAATATACTTGCTTCTGATTCATATTGCTTTGTCGTTTACAAATGACAGTGCTATTAAAACCTCCTTTCTGATGTGAAAAACCAACATAAAACTGAGGTGGCAGTTTAGAGGAAAGAAATGATAAATCAAACATTAAAACATTTGTGTCCTCTTCTGGTTTTCCTGTCTGTGCTTTCCAAACCATGCTCTGAAAAACATGGTCTTGCTAACATATTTGTGGGATCATTTTTCTAAACATTTGTGGGAGCTTTTTTCTAAATATTTGTGGTCACTGGAGCAAGGCAAAGCATTGTTTCTAGTGGTTTTTATGTGCCTACTTACATGTGATTTAATAGTGCAGGTGGCAAGGTAGTCTTAAGATAATAATTGGGGAAGATAAATTGATAGTAAGCTATGCACATATGAAGTGTAAAGAAAAAGCATACAAATGAAGGAGGAATGAAGATACTGAAAGAGCTTTATTTTTTTTTCCTTGTTCTATGCCATAGAAAAAAGCCCTTAGAAACTGAATGACCATTTTTATATTTTTTAGGAGCATTAGTGGTGATTATGTGTAAGTTTTAAATATGCGTGCTTTTTGACTGGTGGAGTCTTGTCAAGGTTGCAGTTAAAAGCACATATTGTTTTGTGATAGATAATGGGATGTAATGATCTTAAATTTCTTAAAGTGGTACCATAAAATTTACATACAAAATACTTGTTTTGCTGGAGAAGAGGAGAAAAGGTTTTAAGTGTTAACTGAGATTTAAATACTAGTTTTTAAGAATTAATGTTGGAAAACAAGGTAAACTTTTTAGACTTGCTTCTTCTCATTTTTATATCAACTTAAAACAATATGGAAATAAAAACAGCATTTAAATTGTGTTTTTTAAGCATGCAAAAGCCTAGAAAATGTCTGACAACATGACACTTAACCAGCAAAATCTGTCAGGTATTCGTATAGCAGCAGGAACATTAAATACTGCGGTTGTTTCTACATCTGTTTTACTGTATCCAGTGTAATTAAGTATGTGCATATAAATAAAACATGACATGGGACTCTTGAAATAACTAATATGCAAGAGAAACCTATATGAAAATCCTGTCAGATACTCAGGAGAAAACCCATTTGGATGGGTTTTCTGCCCCGATGGAATTGTGTGGTTTTCTGCCTTTGCTAGAATCATGTATCTACAGACTCTCCACAACTTTTATTAATCCTTCAACCTTTGCTCTTTCAGGTTCCACAGTTAAGTAGTGACCTAAATTGGCAAGAATATTTGCTTTCTCTATAGAAACATGACTGGATCCCACAAATACGTATCAGGTAGAACTACAGCATAGTTTAAAGCTTTACCAACTGACAAGGGTTAACTAAATACAAACATAAAATCCTAAAAAAGGATTGTTCTTTTTCATTTGTTCAAAACCTTTGTTACAGGGAATCCGTGGAGCTAAAAACCCTGTCATATACAAGAATCGGAAATGCATTGATTTTGAGCCTGCCTAAACATGTTGTCTTGTGTAATCTCAGTAGCATCCTTCATAATTTTTCTGTGGTATTTAGTATACAGCATTTTGTGGTGACAAGATTTTAAGGAACTGCAAGCTGGACAAGACGGGATATGGGAACATAGTTTATGCAATGGGTTGTGTATTCATCCTTGTTTTGACCCAGGGAGACCCTCATACAGGTTGTGAGTGTTTGGTTTCTGAGCAAAGCATCCTTATTTTAGGCAGTTTGTAGACAGAAAGAACTTAATGATTTGAGGATTTTCTTCAGTTTATCGCTGCTTCCCATTTTATCTAAATGCAAGTTCAAAATGAGGTAAAAATATCCCAGCATTCCTTGAAAAGTATGAGACTTAAATGATTACCAAATTCAAGGTTTTTTGGAGGTGTATCATTCAAGAGCTGTTAGCATATGTTAAAGAGCATGTGAGTTAGTTGCGAGAAGAATTCTTGGATAAGAGTGGCTGGTTTTCTCTATAAATTTCTTTAGAAAACAAGTAACAGTTGGCACTTTTCCAAACTATGGTAGCGCTTACAACAATAATTACACATTTTAGTGCTATTGTTTTATTGTACTGTGCTGCCTTGACAGCAGTACTGATTTTATAAATGTGAAAATTAGTTATGCTTATGTTCCTTTTTTTTGTTAATAAAAGATAGTATGATCTAAAGCAATCTTCCCAAGTTGCACTAAAGTACTTGTTAAGCATTCTGTCACTGTATTCTCCAGTAAGCATCAAAGAATGCTAGTTAAATGCAATAGTTGTGTTTCCAAGTTGGAACCAGAACCAATTTTATATAGGGTAGTAGTTAAGAGTGTTAACTGGGTGCTTAGCATTCTAAATTTTTTTTTTGCATTTTTTTGTTTGTGTTATCTGCAGGTTTATTTCAGATGAGTTTAGAGTGGTTTGGATTTATTTTTTTTTAATAAAGGAGTTGCTTTGATCAGATTTCAATGTACTTCAGGATTTTATATGGTAAGCTCACATATGAACAATTATGGAGGTAGTCTTGGGACTATTACATTTTATTTTATAGTATTTTAAATAAAATTATGAAGTGACATCTTTCATGATTGGTTGATAAAGAGCAAACCTCCGTTTTGACATACAAGTAACTATTGGGTGTGTTGGTTTTTTGGTTGGTTTTTTTGTTTGTTTGTTTGTTATTTTTTTGGTGAGGGGAGGTAGTGGTGTGTGTTGTTTGGGTTTTTTTAAAGTAAACATCCAAAAAGAACACTTACTAATGACAAATGCTGGAATGGCATTTTTTAATGAAAATTTAAGATCTTTCTCCTCAAGTCATCTAACCAGTGGATGGAACAAAGTGCATTTGGCTTTCCTGGCTTGTGTGTTTTGTGGAAATTTTCCCTTTTATGCTCTGTGAGCCTTGGCTACAATGTTAGAATTAATAACATTTTTTATTAAGGTTTTTGCCGTTTTACAGGTCAATTTGTGAACCACTGACTGAAAAGAACAACTTCTACAGACTATAAAGTGCAGCTTTGTAACATGGAGTAACAATCACATAAAACAGAGCTTGTTGGGGAAAGTGATTTTCCCACGTATTTTAAAGAGTCCATACATGAAGCAGGGGGAAGGTTGGGGCTCCGAGGGTCTTGTGATGATTCATAGCAATACCAGAGGTAAAGGGATTGGAGAAGGTGAGTACTAATGGCCATCAAGCATGGAAACATTCCGTAACACTTCTTGCCTCTGCTCCACCTATCTATGGAGTCTCAAGGATACTGCTGCTTGGTTTATATGATGGGGGGGGGGGAGAAATGAAAAAGACTTGGTATCTCAGATTGAAAGTAGTTTTAAAAATATCCATAGGGACCACTCTAATACAGAAATGATACTGTCTTTTTGATCCACAGGTGTATTGTGGGTTATGCGACATTATAAACTTTTGTATGTACAAAATGCCACTTTTTGTGTTTACACTCAAGTTTATTCTTGGCATTTCTTCACACAAATTTGAGAACTGATATTATGGATAGAAAACCATATTGGTATCCTTGTGTCACTTGACGGGAGGCTGCTTAGTCTCCCTTATCCTGTGTAAATTCACATGAGTTAGGTTTGCATGAGCCACTACATTTTCGTGGACTGCTTCAGCCTCTCCTGAAGATAGGAACCTGGTTTCTCTCTTTCTGCTCAGGTGTTTGTTCCACAGCACACTTGCATGATTCTGAAGTATTGTGCTTGTGGTGTAGATTTAAGCATTAGTGAGTTCATGCTATGTGTTGGCCTGAAGATATTAATAGAGGTTTACACGTCTTCTTTCTTTGCCATTTATTCCATTGAGCATTGCACAGAATATAGAGCAATTTCTTTCTTTGGAGTCCTGCACTCATCTTAGTGCTGAGAGAATCTTTATAGTTGGGGTTAGAGAATTTCCTGAAATATTTTTAGATTAATTGGAATTAAGCTCATTAATCTAATGTGTCAGAGAAGAGAATGTATATTTAGAAGATTGATAACTGTTTCAGGGACAGTATATAATTTCTGTGCAGTGCCTCATAATGAAATCATGCTGTTAAAGACCTTCCTATGTTTAATGTGTATATGGAGAAGTATGTTATGCTTATTATTCTGCTCTTTAAATGAGCACTAGTCTGTCAGCCTTGAAACCTCACTGGTGATTTCCAGAATTTAACCTGCCTTGACACTTCCATGGTTTCTTCCTGTGAGGAGCCTGAACACCACTTACTCAGCAGTAAGTTAAATAAAATCAGCTAAGGAGAACAGCATACTGTAAATGATGCTGGTAACTGAAAAGACATGTAAAATTGCTTGTAAGATGATAACATTTCATAACATTCTGGAAAACCACCTCTTCTGTATTGATTTTTCTGTTTCTTATTTTTTATTCCCCCCTCATCTGCAAAGATGAAATGTAGTCTTACTCCTTCCTTGAAAACTTGCTATATTGATCTGAAACCAGAGTTGAAATTGGTAATATTTTGACAGTGTTCCTTCTCTAATGACAATATATGGCCCCACTGTTAAAGTGGAAAACTTGCTGCAGTATTTCTGTTACTGGAATTAGTGGAACAGTCAGTGAGGGACTTCTCTAAAAATAATTTCTGAGATGTTGCAAATGAATAATCTGTGTGAATGGATAACAGACCACCACCTTGCTCCAGAATAAAGTAATGGAAGGTAAGAGATGTTGAGTAACCCTTATATGGATACAGATTTTTGTTTTTTCTCTTTGGCCTGGTGCTCCACTTAGCACAGGCCAGCTAATCAGCGCTCTTCTTAAAGTGCAAGTTTAGGTTTCTCAATTAGTGATAAGTACAAGAAAACTTATAATTTCCCTCAGATCAAGGGACAAGACAGTTTTTCCTTCTCTCCTACCCCCTTTGCCAGATGATGATTTTAAAGGCTGTTGCGTATTAATTATTTCCCACAATAACTGTGTTGGCTGTTGTTGCAAGGCTGTCACAGTTTGACTCAGGTCCGACAACAATGCTCTCGATCCCCCCCCCCCCAACCCAGGTAGGGAAGGAGAGAGAGAAAAAGAGAGAGACTTGGCTGGATTGAAAACTAAACTACACAGCTTTAATTAAAACACTAATGAATGATACAAGAAAATATATACAATTATATACAAAAAGATTCAGGTGTGGAAAAAAGCCTCTCGCCTCCCCCCACCCCAGCAACTCCCACAGCACTTCCCTGAACTGGGAAGAGTCCCGAGGAATCCCGAAGCTGTTGCTGGAGAAAGCAGAGAGTTATGGGGGTCACGAGAGATCAAGCCTGAGGATCGACGATGATGGATGAACAGAGTCCTCCCCGGACACCGGCCATGGACGGAAGAGAAGGGGAGAAAAAAGAAGGAAGGAAGTTGTCTTCTGTGATCTCTGACCTTCCTTTGAGCTTACGTAGATATATGGAATGGAATATCTTTGGCCAATTTTGTTGTCCATCTAACTCAGCCTCCCACAGGGGGGTCACAGATCTCCCCATAGTGTCTGAGCCGGCAGAGTGCAGGTGCAGCCTTGAAGCCTCAGTAGTTAGAAAAACACTCCACTGTCTTATCAGCCTAGCAGAACACACTGTTGCTAGTTACAAGAAAGCTCACTGAAGGAAAAAAAAATCAGTAAAAAGAAAAATTGGCTTCATCCTGGCTCAAACCAGGACAAAGGCCTTGCTGCTACTGTAAAAATATGGTAAGTTTAAAAAATACAGGACTTAGCATTAATGAGAGAGCTTTTCACTGAAAAAAAAGGGGGCAAAATTGCTAAGAAAACATGCACAAAGGCTTGTGGTGTGACTTTTTTGAAGTCTGGTTCTGCAAATGAAGAACAGAAGGTCAGAATAGCAGTGTAGAATTTTAGGTACTTTCCAGCCTCACATGTTGTTTCACCTCTGCTGTATTAAGCCTATTGCTTCAGACCATGGCACTGTTCATAATCTCTCTGTGGAATGAAGAATGAATTATTTGAGAGTAACAAATACCATCTCAAGCTAATTAAGTTTGGCCATTCAAATTTATGGTGCTCTATGTATTTGCAGTAATAGAATTGCAAACTCTTATGTATTTGCAATAATAGAATTACTGTATTTTTAGACATAACAATCTACAGGGTGAGGATAGACAACTGAAGGATGTCAAGCTGTGCAAGCTTGGCTTTTAGGGAAGAGTAAGAGCCCAGTAGGCCTAAACTGAGCCTGGAAAATTTACAGTCTCTGAACAGATTTTTGTATTTTGGAAACCGCATAACATAAATTTAACGTTAAACCAACACAAAAATTAACTGTGGACATGTCTGCATGGACCATGTTTTTAAATCCTACTATTGTGAATTTTATGCCAGAAAATGGGCCTCAGATGAAACAAACAAACCATTATAAAACACACAGTTTGAAGTTTCAAAAACTTTAAATATCAGAAATGTTTGTTCTTATACAATGCACAGGAAAGCCAGTTGGTTAATAATGTCAGAAATGGTTGGGAACAAAAATGAATTCAGGATGATGCACTCTGGTGTTTATATAAACTCTCGCAGAAAGTGGTGTTATCAAGAGAATATAAAACACTAAGCAGATGTATTGTTGCACTGAAATTATAGAAGCAAGGAAGGTACAGATTTACTGAAATGAGGGGAGCTAGACAGCAAATTGGCTATTCCTTCCCTTTCCCTGTTGCCATTGTGCTGTTCTTATGTTCATTGTGTCACTGGGTGGTTTCATAGCACTTTCACTTAGGGAGGACAGTATTAGTTCAATGCTAACTGAAACTGTATGATCTCAACATTGTAACATTACTTTGCATATTAAATAATGAACATTTTTTAGTGTCCAGGTCCCTGAGCAAAAGCAATACCCCTGACAGGTTTTCCTTTGCCTGAAGCAGGATAGACCCAAACACTTTTACCCAGCAGGTTTCTTTCACATACCACAGGGACTTTATCCCCATTTGCAGTATGCAAAAGGTCTGACTGGGCAGGACCAGCCCGATTGATGGATCCCCTGGTATTAACTAACCAGGTGGCCTTTGCCAAATTCTTGTCCCAGTTTTTGAAAGTTCCACCACCCATTGCCTTCAGGGTAGCCTTCAACAAACCATTGTACCTTTCCACTTTCCCTGAGGCTTGTGCATAGTATGGGATATGGTAGATCCATTCAATACCATGTTCTTTAGCCCAGTCAGTGACAAGACTGTTTTTGAAATGAGTCCCATTGTCTGACCAATTCTCTCTGGAGTACCGTGTCTCCACAAAATTTGCTTCTCAAGACCCAGGATAGTATTCCTGGCTGTGGCATGAGGCGCAGGATATGTCTCCAACCATCCTGTACTTGTTTCCACCATTGTAAGCACATAGTG
>NW_009970724.1:6651112-6657799 GCF_000747805.2 Chaetura pelagica
AAAAAAAAATCAGTAAAAAGAAAAATTGGCTTCATCCTGGCTCAAACCAGGACATTCCACCCCTTATTCCATACCATATATTACATACAGGCTCTGTACTTTACCAGCTGTCAAATTAAGGATTCTCTCCCAAAGTCAGATTACCTTGCGAAGGTCCCTTGACCTTGCTTCTTTTTACAGCAAAACCAGCATCCAGAAGAATTTGGATGATCTTTTTACCTTTCTCAAAAACTTCTTCTGATGTGTCACCCCACACAATGATGTCATCAATGTACTGCAGGTGTTCTGGAGCTCCACCCTTCTCCAGTGCAGCATGGATCAGTCCATGGCAAATGGTTGAGCTGTGTTTCCACCCCTGGGGCAGTCGATTCCAGGTGTACTGGACTCCCCTCCAGGTGAAAGCAAACTGTGGCCTGCACTCTGGTGCTATAGGAATAGAGAAGAATGCATGAGCAATGTCAATAGTGGCATACCACCTCGCTGCTTTCGACTCCAGCTCATACTGAAGTTCTAGCATGTCCGGTACAGCAGCACTGAGCGGTGGTGTCACCTCATTCAGGCCACGATAGTCCACTGTCAGCCTCCACTCGCCATCAGGCTTGCGCACTGGCCAGATAGGACTGTTGAAGGGTGAGTGAGTCCTGCTGATCACACCTTGGCTTTCCAGTTGCCGGATCAGCTTATGAATGGGGATCACCGAGTCTCTATTGGTGTGATACTGTCGTCTATGCACTGTTGAAGTGGCAATTGGCACCTGTTGGTCTTCAACCTTCAGCAACCCCACTACAGAAGGGTCATCTGAAAGGCCAGACAAAGTATGCAGCTGTTCAGTGTCCTCAATCCCTACAGCTGCTATACCAAAGGCCCACCGGTACCCTTTCGGGTCACGGAAGTATCCTTTCCTGAGATAGTCTATGCCAAGGATGCACGGAGCACCTGGGCCAGTCACTATAGGGTGCATTTGCCACTCCTTACCAGTGAGGCTCACACCAGCCTCTACAATAGTCAGTTGTTGAGAACCTCCTGTCGCTCCAGAGATAGTGACGGAGTCTGTCCCTTTATGGTTCGATGTCATTAGTGTGCACTGTGCACCAGTGTCCACCAAAGCTTTATATCTTTGTGGTTCTGATGTGCCAGGCCACCGAATCCACACAGTCCAATAAACTCGGTTGTCCCTCTCCTCCTCCTGGCTGGAGGCAGGGCATCTCTAAGGTTGAGCACTAGAGGTCGATGCACCATCCTGGTTGTTGACTGGTGCAACCTTCTTGGAAGAACCATCTCCTGGCCTTGTTCTGTTCAGTAGCTCTTGCACACGTAACTGGAGAATATCACTGGGTTTTTTTTGTCCCAGACTCTCATGTCCTCTTTAAAATAATTTTTCAAGAGAGACCACAGGTGGCGTCGAAGTGGGTCCTGTCCTTCTCGCTGCTGTCTTGTAGCAGGACGTCTCTAGGAAGAATCTGGAGATTACTTCCCCACCTATTTGGCATCTGGTTCTTCCTGCCAGTCACTTTTTCAGTGGCTGAGGTGTGGAAGTAATTGGCTTCATCCTGGCTCAAACCAGGACATTTAGGCTAAAGTTTCAACAGTGAATGAAAATGATTGCCCTGCCAGTTTTTAATACAGCCACATGGTAGAGTTGGTTTAAATCTGGAGACCTTGTTGTTGTCTTGAAAGGAGTACACAGTTTTTAGTAGTAAAAATTACTGATCTGGAGTGTCCTTCTGCAGTTAGATTTCTTAAGTTTCTGGCATAGTCACACTGGATACAGTAGTATCCAGGCAATGTTTTTGCATTTTATTTATGATTACATGCATACATATGTTTAAAATTAAATTCTGGGAAAGTCTGATAAAAAATAAACAAAATATAACTGTTACTCAGAAACTGCTTAAATGCGTTTTGAAACAGTGGAATTTCAGTAATTGATATTGTGGCATGTGGACTTTTAAAAAATAACCACATGGTGTGACCCCTGCAGGTGTCTCCTCTCTACATCTGATTCCCACTCCTTCTAATGCTTTAGAGAGAAGGCTGAATAGTAGCTGAATGAGATTGGTAATGTTTTTTTTAAGGCCTTTCTGGCCTGTTAATTAGCTGGAAAAAAAGTCTGAATCTTTTGAGGATTGTGATTAGAATTGTTGCTTGTATTTTTTATTGAGCATTAGTTCATGGTTTGAACTTGTGATATGCACTTTTCTGTTCCATTTAGAAATTACTGTGTGTTGTAGGATGACGGTTTGATGATATCAAGCTATTCAGGGGATGAATCTCAATACCAGGTGACTGGGTAATGGAAAGTGAAACTCAATTTTGTCATATCTAAATGGATTTGGAGAAAAATAATCCCAGATTTACGTATGTTAGATTCTGAATTGGCTATGAAAACATCAGATCAATTCTCAACAGTGGTCAAAAATGCATGTGGCATGTTGGAATTCATTAAAAACAAATAAAGAACCACAGGAGAGTTTTTTTTTCCCCCAGTGGATACAGCAATTTTGCTGTGTTGTCTTTTCTTGCCCTTAATCTCAGGAAATCATAGCAGAGTTGGAAAAGATAGGTCACTGGTGAGAATAATCGAAGGAACAAAGCGTCTCCTGTATAGGGAATGATGAAGCATAGCAAAGCTCATCAGACTTGGGAAAACATGTTATGCAATGGAAGGTGAGAGCCTGTAAAATCATGAGTAGTATGGAAAAAGTGAGCAGAGCATGCGTATTACACAGGTGTATGTTATCAAAAATAAACTGTTGGTAGATAGCTTCAAAAATACTGACACAAACTGGTGACCTAAACACACTGCCACAGCGAATAATGACCATTGAAATGCTGAGAAAAACTGGGAGTGGTAAAATTGTTGATCTAAAAATTCATTAAATTACTAAGTTGCAATCAGGTGGACAATGTACTTCAGGAAGATACAGTACCCATTTTTCTGTCTTCTGGCATCTGTTGTCCTTTATCCAAAACAGGACAATGGGAGCTTTGATCTGAACCAGGAGCTGTTAGCTAATGTGTGCACAGTGTCCCTTAATACATCCTATTCATGCTTTTCACACCCGGACCTGCCTGACAGTTACTCAACATTGCATAGATTCATAGATTTTGCCTCTTCAAAAGGCAGGTAAAGGCTTATGCTGATCTTTTGTTTGTCATTAGTCACTTAAATTTCAAGTGGTGCCTAGCAATATTTTTGCTAATCTGTTTCTTTCAGGAAGGGACCTAATCTTGCTTTGAAAAATATCATCAAGAAAAGGAAGTGCTTCATTTGCTCATTTATGGTATGACCTTTGCAGCCTTTCACTATTTTGAAATAAGGGCTCCATTTTTAAAAATCTGGACACTGTTGGTCCTGTGTTACCCCTGCTGGGTTTCAGTGTGATGTTCTCTGTACTCCCTTTCGCTCCACCCTGTGGTATTTTTCTCTGTGAAAGCAATTATATCCTGTAACCATCTCACTTCTTTATCTCTCTGAAGACTAAACACATTGAATTCCCTAAGCCTCTCATTGTAAGGTGGCTTTCTAATCCTTAAGTAATTTTTATGGCATTTCTGCACCGTCTCTAGTTTTCCACCAACAACTTTAAAACATGGACAGAAATACTGTTCAGTGTTTCAGTAGCTGCTTCTTCCCCACCATGCACTCAGTTGCTTTTCCTGCACTGCCCTCCTGACCCATCTGTAGATGCAGTTTGTATGTGGTTGATTGGCAGCATTACTCAGCTGCAGATATGGCTGACGTAGCTGGTTGTGGTAACCAGATGCCATGCTCCAACATTTCTCAATTTTTACTGAAAGCAAATGGTAGATAGAACTCTGATAAAAACAGCATTGTATGAAATTGAAAGCAGAAAACTTATTATATTATCTCCAAACTAAAATTGCAATTATTAATTTTCAATTTATTTGCTAGATAATGAGCAAAGTATTTTGTAAATCAAAATACAGAGCTTTTAAAATATGGAGATGGAGGTACAGCTAAAACTTCCCCAAACTCCTTTGAAGAGTTAATACTTGCTGTATTTCGTAATTAATTTTACTGATAGAAAACCTGTCATTTATTATGAATATATGTAATGTGGAGTTTCTAGTTCCAGTCCAAAGCCACTACAGTTGAGCTTGTAATGGAGTCATATTTGTGCAACTGTGCTGCTTTTATTTTGAACTGGTTTCAAGTTTGTCCATGTGATATTCAGGGTTTCAGTAGAATTTCTTTATAGAAAGCAAATAAAAAAAACCCCAGATCTTAATTTTAAAGGTCAGTGTAGCATTTGGAGAGTGTTTAAATGTCTGTGAACTTAGTTTTTATTTGAAACACTGCATACATTTTCAATGCTTAACAGTATGAAACATGATAGAAGACATTTAAGGATGAGTGGTTTATTGTATTCTGAGTGTGTTGGTAGAATAAATAACAGATATTAAGATAACATGTTTATTCTTTTACTTCTGATAGTACAGTGAAAGAGAAAGCCAGCTTGCTTACACTTTTTTTGGTGGGGGGTTGTTTGTTTTGTGTTGTTTTGTGGGTTTTTTTAATTTCCTTAAGGAAAACCATTTCCCTAATTTTTCCTGGAGAAAGTAGTTTGTTTTGTAATTGAGAAGTGCTACTTCTGATGTTTGACTACCTTAAATATTTGAAATTTAATTTCTTCTGCTTGAGTAGAGAGCAACAGTTACTTCCTGCCTGAGCCATTCTGATTTCTTGTCTGTGATGTGGATTAAGTGGTTTGTAGCTGATAATGTCACACAGTAGACACCCTTCTGGTAGTAGCTCTACATTGAGAACATGTAATTCATTGTAGCAGCTGCTTTACACTACATTTATATTTCAATGGGAGAAGGTGATCTGTTAGAATTTTAAGAGTTGTTCCCATGGCAAAGTAACTTGCTGTTTTGTCTCTTTCTTCACCATTGATTGATCCATTTGCTTACTTATCCCCAGGAGTGGGGAGGATGAAATCTAGAGTGAAAAAGCCTTCATTTAAGAGTATGCCAAATGCTTCCTTATAGCATTTGAGTTCAAAAGACTAAAGTCCTTTGGGTCTAGTTTATTTATATAGCTTTCATTAGAACTGAGCTTCATTAATGAAAATATGCAAAATAAAACAAGGGCATCTCTTCAAAGTTGAAATATATACATTATGAGAGTGGGATTGTGCTTAATCTAGGAAGCTGTGAGTTAGCTGCAGTACAACATTCAACTGTTGCAAAAGGTCTTGCCTGTACTGACCTTTAGTATTCACCTGGTTCTCTGACTTCCTTATTTAATTATTGTTTCTTTGGATGTAAACTTTTAGAATCATTGGTCAGGTGTCTATGTACCTGGCTTCTGAAGTGAAGGGTTTGAATGCAGCTGAGAAAATGATTGCCGACTTGGTTATAAATTTATCTCTGTTTTATGAAGAAATATTGTTAGAGTTCTCTTTGCTTGTACTGAGGTTGGGACTGTGTGAGCATCCTGAGGGATATGGGTGTGGGCACTCTTTGTTTCTCTGACTGCCTATCCAGAGTTTCTGGATGATGAGAAGCTGTAATAGTTATGTTCATTATTTTTAAAGCTGAAAATAAGGAAATACAGGCAATCATGCTTGTAATGCCAAGCGTGCAGCCAGTTTATTTAATTGGTCTTTAAATGCTAAGCAGTATTTTGCTGTCTTTGTTTTTTGGGGTTTTATGTTGTTGACTTTTGTTGTTATTACTGTTTTTTCTGGAATCAAGACCATAGCTCAGACTTGTATGTTGGTGGATATAGAGGGTATTATTTAGAAGAGCATGTGTATGTGGTTCTTACTGTAGCATCAGCATGCTGTCAGGCCAAGACTGTATTTACTGGGCCTCGTAAGGTGCTGTAAAATATTGTGTGGGTCCCAGTTTGGAGAGAGACAAACCAACCGGGGTATCAAAGAGCTTGTTTTCTGCCCAGCAGTATTCCTTGTGTGATCGGTGTTGGAACCTCTCTGATATTCTTAATGCAGGAGTAATGCACAACAGGCAGCTTACTGTGTTAATGAGAAAGCTTAAGCCCATCTCACAGTTATCAGGAAAACAAAGACTTAATTTTTAAAGTGCAATCTTGTCACAAATGGAACTGTTTGGGACTGAGAAAAAAACAGGGATAATGTAGTAGCTTAAATTTGTGATTATTCTGGATGGCAAGCAGGTTTCTCCACATTGAGGAGTACATTGTGTGCATTTATTTGGACTTTGGAATCATCTGTTTCTCTTACTTTCCTTGGTTTTAAAGAGGAGAAATGTGTAGAAAACTTAAATGCATGCAACATATGGCTGAAATACTACGTATACCAGAGATCTAAAAATCAAAGTTGCAGTTTCCATGACAACTGTAGCTGAGCCAAAGAGTTATTTTCCTAAAGACAGCAGCCATGCACAGCTAAAGTTCAGAGTCTGGGAATCTGATTGCTAGGATGCTTTAGGGTCCACATATAGATCTCCAGGGAGGTGCTATTTTTGTTTGTACCTACTTGTAACTTAGAGTGTCACTTGTTCCCAGCTACTGCCTACAAAACACACTGATAGGAGTAGAGTGTTTTTATGATATCTAATTGATATGTCTGACATGTTGCAGATGGGAATAGCAAGCTAAGAATTAATGGCACTTTGTCAAAGAGGAGATTTAAATGGAAAATAGGACCATTTCTATCTTTTAATTTTGAGTGTAGG
>NW_009970724.1:6658145-6671883 GCF_000747805.2 Chaetura pelagica
TGTAGGGAATGACAAAGGCTTTGATCTGCAGCTTTCTCTAATCTGAATTCTTTAAATGAATACGCATAACCAGATTCTTTCTATGCAAAGACTCTCTGATCTTGATTACAGGAAAAATGAGGCTATTCAACTTTTCTGCTGTAGTGCCACTATGTTTCAGTCATGTCAGGTGGAAATTTAATTTTTCTTCCTTCTGTTGCTAATTGTTCATGTCTTCACAAAATACGAGAAGCGAGTCTTGGCCACAGTTAGTCAAGATAATGATGTGGATGAGCCAGTATTGTAAGTATGACCAGTTTTGCATAACTATAGTGTTGCATGAATGTATTTATCATGCTTAACTCCAGTTTAATTTGGATTTTAGAGTGTTACTGGAACAGAAATGTAAGATTAGTTACTATTTACCCTTTCTTGAATGTCCAGACAGAGAGAGGAATCAAGAGTGGATTAAGCAAATCTGTCTGCAAGTCATTTTGTTCATCCAGGCTACCCAGCAGAGAAGCTTTATTTTACTCAACTGAAGCAAATATTTCAAGTAATTTTTTGGCTGGTCTCCAATTTCATTTAAATATCTTTTAAAATTATATAACAGGTAATACAGACAATTTAATTTTGGTGAGCAAAAGCCTTATTACTTAAAAAGGGAAGAAATAATAATAATATACTGTCATTTTTTCCCAATTAAGTAACACTTTTAATAATGAAAACTCTTAAAAGTGTAATTGAACTTTCAATAACCTCATTACTGTAAATGGTTGGCATTACTTTGATTTGAAGAGTTCAAACCTTTTCTACTGGGATAGCCTGCATAATATGATTGTTCCTTTTTTCTCTTCTGACTCCTCTGTATTAACATATCTCAGTGGCAGTATTCAGGTTTGATCGTTATGTTTCTGAAATATTAATTCAAGAAAATTTAATCCTCTGGCGATAAGAGTTAGCCCTTCCAAATGTGCTCTTACACATCCATATGAAAACCAAGCTGGTGGTCGTTGGCAATTGATGTTAGCACAGTAGATTGAAGTGAAGTGTTTAGAAATCCGCTGCCTCTCCTTCATAAAAGAGCTCTGATTCATGTTCCCAGATGGATTTTGCTATCTTAGCTTAAGTGATGCTCTGCCTCATGGGCCTGACCTTCCCATCTGCCAAAGGTAGTGCTCCTTGGCAGAGGTGGTAGAAGGAATTTTGTGCCAGCTCATGTACCCATTTACACTGATATCCCTGATATTTTCAGTGATATGAAGTGTCTTACTAGGTTCACTGGTCAGAAGTTTGCAAATACAATATGAACTAATGAATAAAGCTCTAGTAATAAAGAACAGAAAAAATATTTAAAATATTAGCAAATGCTTCGCAACAGATTATCTCCTGCTTTTCACAATTTGGAAAGGATTTGTGGACAATGCTACTTATGCCCATTCTCCTCAAGTCAGCACTTTGTGTTATCAGTGAGGGCACCCTCTTGATTTAATGATACAAATGAAGATTGCAATAGAAGTTTAAAGTTGTTTTTTTAAGTGACACTGATTTTTGGGGACATATTTAGAAATGAATCTGTATTTCTTGAGAAATAGTTTTACAGTTGTTTGGCTTTTTTTGTTATTCCATGAAATAACTAAATATGCTATAACTTTTGTCATTGAAGTCTTGGCTCATGCATCAGATTTTGAAATCAAATTTGTAGATGGCATTCTTTGAAAAAGTGCTACTGAAGTGAAACTTTTTTCTTTTGGTTCCTTGGGTCCTGCAGATGTATCACAGACATGGATGTCACCAAACCAGAATTCTTAAGTACTATTTTCAGAACCAGTACATTAGAAAACAAGACCTTTCACTTTAATTTTAATTTGCCTTCAAGCTTAGGTGATATCCCTCCATTTCTGTAAATTACATGAGACCACATCACAGCAAAGTTGAAGATATTTTGAGCAATATAGGTTTATATGTACAAGCTCTGTCAGCTGACATGATTCTGCACATTACTTGTATGGAAGAACATAATTGTCTTCTTTGTTTTAATTTAATGGCAAAAAATAATTACATTTTGCTAGGTTTCAACATGGACTTTTCATTTCTGGTCTTCAAGACTTTTCTTAAAGAGTGATTTTTACTTTGGGGAGACTGTAAACGAGAATGGCTCTTTAAACCTTGCACATCCTCATTCTGGGGGTTACTAAACATGTGAGAAATAATTCTGTAATTCAGAATCCATATTGTTCTAATTAGTGTTAATAAAGTCTGGCCAAAATATTTAAAATCAAGCTATATTTTTGCTTATTAGAGGTTTCATAGTGCATGATGTCTGGATTCCAAACTTGTCTTCTGTTACTATAAACTGAAAGATAACTGGAATACAAAATCTTTCTCTTCCATAGTTTTAAATTGTAATACAAACATACTTGTTGTTTAGCTAAGTAGTTGCAACTTAAAATTTTATTTGGAACTTAGATTACACAAGTTGCTGGTACTGACATAGTCCTGCTGACCAGGACATTGTACAGTGGGGTCACAGTACTTGGTAGTTTACTAGTAGGCATAGACTTTTTTTATGTTTACAACAGTTCTTTCAAAAAGTCCATCAGGCTTCAGTCCTGAGCAGATAATGTGATTGATTACTTTTAAAGCAAGACAAGGTTGGATGAATAATTGAAAAATAAATAACTAAAATACAGACTTAAATAGCGAATACTATATGTTGATGCAAGTTGGTGGAAAAAAAAGGAAATGTTTGTAATCTTTGTCTTTTTTCTACATAAAATTAGTTGTACAGATGTAGGCTATCTTCTTATTGTCTGGTATAATCGGTGTAAGCTTACCAGTTGTATTTTGGAATTTGGAAGTCTGAATGAGGCAGATACTTAGAAATTTTTTTGAATAATTATATTATCCAGTGTTGGTTTTAAATAGCAATTTGATCTTGGCGAGATTAGCTTGTGGCTTTCTAGCTGAGGTTGAATAATGAAATATTTAACGCAGTGACAAGTTGTGAGGTTTAGAATAATGGTCTAGGTCGATCAAGATCAACTTTATGCTTTGTGAGTTGTTTTTAATGGCAATCAGCATCTAAATAATGTACTAGACTGTACCCTTACCCCGTCTGAGCTTATGTTATAGTAGAGGTCACTGAATGAAATTTCCTACTTTGATCAAAGACGTAAAACTACTAGTTAAAACATTGTAACTAATTGCTCTATGTGTTGGGTTAGGATCATGTAAGAACACACTGTACTGTGACTTGTGATCTCCTTTAAAAAAACTTAATGCTTCATTACTCTGGTATGATGTTCTATCAGTTTAAATAAGGATTGACCAAGGAAAGGGATGAAGACAATCATAATTCTGCTGAAAAGTCTTTAAGCGTTCCCTGACTAGTCTAGTAAGTGGGTTTTAATTAGTGACTTGTGAGCTAAGAACAAATACTTATTAATGGCATTTGGAAGGGGGGATAGTGCAAAATAGTTACCCTGAAAACTCTGTGTCATGTTATTTTCCTGTTTCTTTTAAGTGCAGAAATTGAAAATGTGAAGTGTGCTTTTTCAGATCCTTGAAAATACTTTGCTGTGTTTCATACTATTCTATGGTGTCTGACTTTGTTGTATATGTATTTTATTTTTGTTTTAGTACTTTACAAATCTCTGCTTTTAGAAGCAGAGGAGATAGGGAAGATAGGCATTTAAGTCTGCCTGCAGACCATACAGACTTACTAACAAAAAACAATTTAATGTATTTCTTACTAGTAAAAAACAACACCAAGCACAAAACCCCAAGCCCCAACTCATCCTCTTGCCTCCACTTTTGTGGTCTTCCTTTGTTGTTATGTTTCTGACTGTAAAGCTTACATATGACTTGTGAATTTCACCTTTTTATGTACCATACATATAAATTAGAACAAGAATGATTTACTAAGAATGTAATGATAACTAGGAAGTAATGATCTAGACAGTTTTTCCTGTATCACAGTCTCATATACTTGCAATAATCTGCTATAGTAAGGCATTGAATGTGTACTTACTCCCATTTTTTTGGTGATACTTCCACTGAAGATACATAAAAAAAAATGTAACTTGCAATACCTGTGGAATATTGCTTAACATTTGCATAAGCACACATTTACCAAATTGTACCAAGAGGGAAGATGCAACATAATCATATCATAATTGCATAATCAATTCACTGTGATTATATTTTCTCCCTTGATGCAATTTAGTAAATGGGAGTTCTGGTGAATATGAAACAGAGTTCCTAGCTTACAGTGATTTGTTCAGTTAGTTTTGGGTGGCTTTTTTACTTTAGAAATAGTAAGAAATATTATTTAACATAATTAAATTCAGAATGGGTTTCTCCAATGACCTTTACAGATTGCACAGTTTTTTTCATGGAGGTTAGATCTGGTTTTCATGGTTTAAATGTCTAGATTCTGTGTAGTCTAGATTTAAACCAGAATAACATGAAAAACTAATGCTTGATATGAAACTCTTTCCGTTAGTATTCGTTTGATTATTCAACACGTGTAACATTCTCTTACAGTAGCTAGGGATATAGCAAGTCTTTGTGAGCAAAAAAAGGTGACAAAAGAAAAAGAGCTTGAGATGTGGAAGCTACTTTTATTGTGTGGAGGAAAACTATTTCCTAGGTTAAATAGAATAAATAAAAGAAAATAAATATTGGGAGTGTTAGTATAACAGAAAGGCACTTGTCAGGTAGATTATGTAAGTTTAGTTCAAAACGTAGTGTAATTGTCTTATTTGTGCAAGACATCCATCACTCAGTGGTAAGCAAAATGAGCAGTATTGCTGATATTTATTCATACACATTGTACTATATTTAAGACTTCATGGTGTGTTTGTATAGAGTGGAGGACATATTCTTGTTGCAGTTACTGAGTCAGGGATAGATGTCTTTATGTGGGCAACTAGTAAAAAAGTGGTTTTCCTATTTTAATGAAGTGTAATGTTGTGGAGGTAGAGGAGAGGAAGAAATAGGAGATATATAGTTATGTGGTCCTCACAAGTACCTTAAGCATATAAATTAAGCAGATCCTTTTACTTTAAACTGTATTGCTATTATAGGTTTTCCACATTTTCCCACGAGGTAAGAGTCCAGGGCTTTGTGTATGTCAGTAGGTGTCACTGGGAAGCTCTGCGATTAAAAGTGGAATGCAAAGTCTGCTGGTATATGGAGTAAATCACAACATAGTCATAGCTTTATAACTCTGATTTAATAAAAAAAGGAATGTAAGCTCTGCTCTAAGAAAGGTAGTGAAAAGATGCACTTTTCTTTAAGCAAGGAGACACATTGCTTCTTTTCTCTTCATGCACTTCAACAAGCTTACAAGCTTTTTTGTCGGTTCTGAGGCTTCCAGCCAGGACTTTTTGCACTGTAAAACTAATCAGGTTTGGCTGCTTATATTGCTAATGGAGAAGATGTTGAAGCTCTAAGACAGAGGTCCTTCTCTGGATCTAGCTGTGCTTACAGAAGTTGCTGCTGCCTATCTGGAGGTTGATGCCCTCACTGTTTCCCTCAATGAAAAAAGGGATTGTGTGCTTGCTTCCTCATCTGCTTCAGGCTTTTAGTTTAAACATATGATAAAGGCTGTGATATGATCCAAGTCACCTGACCTTGCCTGAAGTTGTTTTAGGAGAGCTCATGTAATCCTTAAACATGATTTTTCCAGAGGGAAGGAAGTAAGTAATAGCTGATAAAGGTGAGCAGTCAAGAATTGTAAGGTACAGAGTTTTTTTATGTCAACATCAGTCTGTGACCTGGGAGGTACTTGCATATTAGGATTGTGCAGATATAACTTAATTATTTCCTTAATTATATGGGACATAAGTTACAGGATTTCTCAAGTCTGAAATTACATAAGCAATATTTATGACAGCAACTAGTGGTTTTGTTTGTTTTGAATAAGCACATCAAACATCAGTCTCTACTTTGGTAGTGATGGACAACATCCTACTGATTGTACAAGCAAAGTGTTCAACTATTTTACAGGGTATTCACACAGATGAGTTAAAACAGTTTTGATGTTATTATGAAAAAATATTGCCGTGTAAACAAGTGAAAAAGAGTCCCAGCTACAGGGTCTCATAAATAATTTTAAATGTGACTAGTCCTATACCAGTGCGTGGAAATACTCACACGCTTAATTATCTTGTTGAACTGGAAGATGAGCTATTAGCATTATCTTCAACCAGTACAGGATTACATGTTTATCTCACTTACATGCAGAGGTCCAAGAATTAAACTCCTGAGGCAAATTGTTGGTGAATGTGCTCTCTAACTAGGCTCTCCTCCCTTTCTGGAACACTGAGCAGAGCTTTTTCTATTAGAATAAATAAATGTAGCTTGCAAAATTGCTTTAGCGATGTGTTACTGGTTTAGAATTTCTAATTTTAGGAAGTAGTTCTACAAACATCTTGAAATACACAACTTGTACTTGCTAACTTTTTCTTTAAAATTTGTATCACTTATGTCATGAAATAGTTTTTAGGCTTTGGTAAGGCTTTTTCCTGAAAGCTAAGTGTAATTATACTAAAATGTAGAAATCTGGTTGGAAAATTGTGTGGCTTGTTTTATTTTGTTGTTTGTTTGTTTAAATTAGCTTTAAAAAAGACATCTTAAAAGATGAAAGGCAGTCTAGAGTCCAGACATATTTATTCATTCCTCTATGTTCTAGATGTCTTAGGAATGTACTTTGAAATGCATTCTTTCTGGCACCAATGCTGACTTAGGCATACTCCCACTCCTCTTTCCCTTGCTCTGTATTTCAAATTCTGTGTAATCTTTGTGGGATACAGAGGGAAACTTATTCAGAGACTCAGTCTACCATTTAGCAAATGTGGTATTGGGAGGCAGAAGGACAGAAAGAGCAGTGAAGAATGTGGATATTGCTTAAATATTGGTATATTTGGGGTGTGTGTGTGTGTGTGTTCTGTTTCTCTCCTTCATTTTTCTGAAAATAGGTATTTTGACATAAAGAGAAGCTAGCTTCTGAGGTATTGCTGCCAGACATTGGAATGGGAAATTACTAATTTGATTTCACAGTAGGGGTAGCAGGAAAAAAAATAAAAAATATACCCCCGAAATAACTTAGTTTTGTGCTCTGTAAAAATAGATCCCCCCTCACCACTGTGTACAATTAAACTATTAATGAAGGTATGGTTGAAGGTGTGTTTTATCCCATTGTATGAGCTTTGAAGAAGAGTAAAGAATGATAGGCAAAGGGGACAGAAAAATGACAAGAATTTATGTTTATTTCTAGTTTGTCTTAAATTGGCGTGTTGGAAGTCACTGGAAGCAAGACTTAATAAAAGATGAAAGATTGCAGTTCAGGACTCAGGAAAGAGTCTTAATTTTTCTACAACATTTCCACTTCGGCATCAGTTGTAGGTTTTCCATAGTCCCTGTTTTATCTGCATCTTCCAGGGAAGCTGTTCCTTGAGAAGTCAGTAGAGATGTTGTACTAATGCTTTTCTATCTATTTGCTGAACATTCTTTGTCTAAATCTAAAAGAGACAAGGAGTGAGAAAGCTAGCTGACATGCATTTCAGTTTTGCTAAAGACAGTGATAGTTTTGGGCAGAAGGTGCAGCGGTTTTAGAAATTAGTTGGATTGGTAAATGCAGTTTGATTTGAAGGCATAAGGCCTTTGGTTGTGAAGGTGAACTGCAGTCTGAGTTGCGAGAGATTTACTGCTTGTTCTTTGGATAGCTTGAATAGCCAGGAAAATATATTTGTCTCCAGCTGTCCAAGTCATTACAGCTTTTCTTTGAGGATTGAACAAAACTACAGGTATCCATTTTTGTCCTCTTCAGACTTGATTACTGTAGCACACATTTTCTTTACCTACTTTATGCCTGACGCTCTGCTCTAATAAGCATTTCTAAGTGAAACTGCCTTGTAATTGGGCTTGCTAGTCCGACATTGCGTTATTTACAAGCTTACTCTTGCAATTGCTTAGCTTTTGATTGTCTGACATTTCGTATACCCAAAGACTGACTTTATGGGGCATATATTGAGATATATATATATATATATATATTTATATGGATGCACTAGCAGCCTGCTCAGTTAAGACCATTCTGGTTTTCCTGAGAGCCTGAATCTTACTATTTCCAAGTCTTGATACATTGATCTGAGCTGCCTGTGTGGATTAGTAAATTTTTTTTTTACCCTCCTTCCTTACTGAGTTCCCTTCCATCTTACATTTTTCTAGTTTGAACAGATTCTCCTTAGGTCTTGATTTTTGCTTTATACAACTGGTAGTGTCTCTTGCAGTTTTTATTAGAATTGCACTATTTTTAAGCCTCTGAAAATATAAGTTCTGCACTTATTAATAAATAAGGCTTCACTTATGACAGCAGTAAAATTAGAAGAATATAGGGATTGTGTATGGAATTTGCAGGTGCTGAAAATGGTATTCATGGGTTCTTTATGCCCCTTGGTATCACACCCACAAACCTCCCAGACCCTCAAACCAAGCATCAGTCTTTTTACAGACTTGAAACTTTGAAAGGTCTAACTATTACTGCAGAAAACAGCCAATTTAACTGTTGGTACTTCAAACAGAACTTCCTTACACACATAACCTGGATACATTTACAGATACAGCACTTACAAGTAAATGCAACACTATAAATTGTGTCTGAAGAAATAAATAAATACCTTGCCAAATAGTCAGATTTATTTATGGCCTGACATCTTACTTGTGCAGTTGGACATACAGACTTAGACAAGCGTATTTGAGAAGGTACTTTAGAAATATTTCTCAGCCCTAGCTCTAAAGGAAACCCATCGACCTGTAAAGGTACACTTCTGAGTGCTGTATGTTCATTTGGGTAGCAAATGTACTTTGTTATTCATTTCTGGTGCCAGTGATCCTAATGCATACTTAACTCAGGTTTTCCTCTGCACCTGCAATCAAATGTTATGTTCTTTTCATCAGATTTGGTGTAACAATAGTAAAGAATGGCCCTCAACATTTAGTTACAAGAATAAAGATTTAAAAATTCAGGAAATAGCCTGATGTAAATAGTGTATATGTTTGTAGGGGAAAGCTTTTGTTTTCTTCTTCACCCTTAATGTATAAGTAATGGGACTGTCCTTGACGTCAGGACATTTTACCTGCCTAGGAGGAAGATTACAAGTTTTTTGTGTTTTTTTTTTAATTATTTCTCTGCATTTCTTCTGGATACCATATTGCTGACTTTTTAACAACACATGAACTCTGGTGCCCTCCATCTCCAGGAAAGTATTTTGAACAAAGTCCTCCCCCAAAGACTGATTTTATGGGACATATAGTGATATATATATATATATATATATATATTTATATGGATGCACTAGCAGCCTGCTCAGTTAAGACCATTCTGGTTTTCCTGAGAGCCTGAATCTTACTATTTCCAAGTCTTGATACATTGATCTGAGCTGCCTGTGTGGATTAGTAAATTTTTTTTTTACCCTCCTTCCTTACTGAGTTCCCTTCCATCTTACATTTTTCTAGTTTGAACAGATTCTCCTTAGGTCTTGATTTTTGCTTTATACAACTGGTAGTGTCTCTTGCAGTTTTTATTAGAATTGCACTATTTTTAAGCCTCTGAAAATATAAGTTCTGCACTTATTAATAAATAAGGCTTCACTTATGACAGCAGTAAAATTAGAAGAATATAGGGATTGTGTATGGAATTTGCAGGTGCTGAAAATGGTATTCATGGGTTCTTTATGCCCCTTGGTATCACACCCACAAACCTCCCAGACCCTCAAACCAAGCATCAGTCTTTTTACAGACTTGAAACTTTGAAAGGTCTAACTATTACTGCAGAAAACAGCCAATTTAACTGTTGGTACTTCAAACAGAACTTCCTTACACACATAACCTGGATACATTTACAGATACAGCACTTACAAGTAAATGCAACACTATAAATTGTGTCTGAAGAAATAAATAAATACCTTGCCAAATAGTCAGATTTATTTATGGCCTGACATCTTACTTGTGCAGTTGGACATACAGACTTAGACAAGCGTATTTGAGAAGGTACTTTAGAAATATTTCTCAGCCCTAGCTCTAAAGGAAACCCATCGACCTGTAAAGGTACACTTCTGAGTGCTGTATGTTCATTTGGGTAGCAAATGTACTTTGTTATTCATTTCTGGTGCCAGTGATCCTAATGCATACTTAACTCAGGTTTTCCTCTGCACCTGCAATCAAATGTTATGTTCTTTTCATCAGATTTGGTGTAACAATAGTAAAGAATGGCCCTCAACATTTAGTTACAAGAATAAAGATTTAAAAATTCAGGAAATAGCCTGATGTAAATAGTGTATATGTTTGTAGGGGAAAGCTTTTGTTTTCTTCTTCACCCTTAATGTATAAGTAATGGGACTGTCCTTGACGTCAGGACATTTTACCTGCCTAGGAGGAAGATTACAAGTTTTTTGTGTTTTTTTTTTAATTATTTCTCTGCATTTCTTCTGGATACCATATTGCTGACTTTTTAACAACACATGAACTCTGGTGCCCTCCATCTCCAGGAAAGTATTTTGAACAAAGTCCTCCATCCCATCTTGTAATACAGGAATATCTCTGATGCATATGTTGGTAAAAAACAATATGACACAAGGGAAACAAAACGACTCTTGAAAGAAAGAATTGAAGCTATTGCTGGGAAAACACCCAAAATAATGGAAAATAAGGAAGAGAGAAACAACTCCAATTAAGGCTTATAAATACCATTTTATTGCAGTGGTGAACAGGAAATCCTCGTAGAAAACTGATTGGTCAGTGACAAAGTGGTTGGATTTGACTGTATTCTTTAAACATACTCTGGATACTTGTTGCAAATAGATGAGTAGCCTATTACCCCTTACTCCTGCTGCAACTTCCTGTCATTTTTTTTCCACAGCTTATGTAAGATCTAGAATTTCTTTTAGTTTAAAAGGTAGAGTGTCAGTTTTGCCTGCTGACACATTCACAATTGATTTGCCCAGGAAAAGTGCAAAAAATCAGTTTTTTAAAAAATGTGTTCTAGAATCTAAATGGAAATATTTATCCTGATTTCCATTCATGTGAGGGAAGAAGAGATGAATAAGACCATTCGGATCATATTTGGTATGTTGTAACACTTAAATTCTTAATGGAATTTCAGATTATAAATTCAGATCAGGTGGTTATATTTTGTGCACAAAATGAGATGAGACGAGAGACTACATTTTACTATAAATTTTAATTAAATTCCAGAATACATTGACAGTCTCTTCGGTGCATCAATAGAGCTGCACTAAAATGCTTGCTGTTTTCCTCAGGGAATCTTCCATTACTTTAAAATGTACAGCAAACTAGTCGTAACAGTATTTTCTAGTGAAAATAGTGGTGAATTCAGGCTTGTTTTTTACCTTGTTGTTACCAGCTCAGCTTATTTTTGCTTCCAGAAAAATTTGGTACAGTTTGTAGTGATATTTCCAACTATATTAGATGTGCTGGCTTGCTGATATAGTGCATTATAAATACCATTAACTCCTTGATAATTAAAAAAAAAAAAAAAAGTAAATAATGTGTCTGAATATGCAGAAGTCAACTGGGGCTTATTTGCATAGACAGAGGTTCTGTGCTGATTGATGGCATCCATTACAGTAAGGCTGTATTTGTTTTAAACAACAAATGGGTATTTAAGTGCAGACTGTCAGGAGTAGAGGGAAATTCAGATAAAGAAATTATAGTTCTGATTTCATTGATTTGGTCTGCTGTGGGACTATTGATTACTATTTGTAAATGTTTCTTATCAGGGCTGTAGAAAAAGCTGGAAATAAGGAAACTTGTCATAAACTTACACATTTCTCTAAGTGTTACTATATTAGGAAAAAAAGTCACTTTTAGGGAATTTAGTTTAAAAAAAGTATTTTAGATTACCTAGTTCTGAAAGCAGTAGCTGGTCTAGGGAGCTGTAAGAGTTATACAGCTCTTCAGGCATTAAAGTGAATATGGAAGCTGGAAACAGGTGGAGTGGATTATCTTCCTGAGGTTCTATCACTAGACTTTGGAATATCTTGAATGATAAAATATATAGTATGAGAGAGAGCATGTATATCCAGAATCTTAAACATCTCAGGGTGCTGAGCCATCTCATATAAACTATAGTATTACCTAAGAAGGTTGGACCAGATGATCCTTGAGGTCCCTTCCAACCTGGCATTCTATGAGTCTATGGTCTATGATATAATTTAGGTCTGATTAGTTAATATTTATAATTCATTGGGTATGTTAGGTTATGGATTGATGGTTGTTATTCTAGCCAGCAAGTGAAACCTACTGATTGAGGATAAACTGTGGTCAGTATTAGATATGCTTTGAAATTATTATTTAAACTCTTAATTCAGTTTTTAATTGTGTGAAGGGTGAACATACCATTGTATGTACAGGGTTTTTAAATGAATCTAGTGATTAATGCTTAGAATATTAATTGATCTAATGCCTCCAAGAAATCCAATGAGTGTGATTGAAGTGACAGATAATAATACTGGTCATGGAAACTGCAAGGGGAAAAGAATTGTTTTGACCTCCAGAAGCACAAAGAAGTGAAGTATTTTTAAGATAAATTTTAACATTGAGTATTAAAGTGGAAAAATAAAACAGTAGTGAGCTTAGTCTAACACGTGAAATGCTTTCAAGTGCCAACAAACCTACCTCTGCAAAACTACCTTCCACACAGCAAGCTGAGGAATTTAGTCAGGTTCTCTGTAGCACTACATCTATTTTTGAGGCTAATGCTGCTGACATTTTCCTTTGCAATTTTGGTATGACTTTCACTTAACAAGAACTTCTTTTAGGGAAATAAAACTCCTTTTTTTTAACAAGCTAAATAAGTACTGCATACAAACTTGCTACCAAAAAGAAAGATACCTGTTTCCCAAAATTTCACCTCTAAGACTCATGTACACTGTGGTTAATAATCTCCTTTAAAAAGTCATTACAACTTGTACTGGGGAGGAAGGGGAACATGTATCTTGAATAAATCTGCCAGAACTTCTTTCACCTAGGTTTTAAACAGTTCAACCACTCTACTAAATCATTACTGATAGAGAGCAAGCAACATCATATGGTACCAGACCTTGCTGGAGCAGTGACTGTAAAGCTTGCAAGTCTCAGGGAACACTCAGAAAAATAAATCAAAGTACATAAATCTTGTGTGTGTGCAGCTACAACTGCATTTTTACTCTGTTTGTCCATGTGGAAACCATGTTGGTGGATCTAAAATACAAGGACAAGTTCTGAAATAGTTTACTGGTAAACATCTAACTGCAACATAATACTGTATCACTGATATCTTGGCCCTTACTCTCAGGGAAAAATACAAGATGTCTAGGTAAGATAAATCTGATAAATGAAATCTAAAATTTCATTGCGTAAACCTTGTACTTGATAGAAGACACTTTTTTATTTTTCCCCCCCTCAACTCTTCTCTAACAGATATGCAGCAATATTCCTATCTCTCTATACAGGTACCAGCAACTTGGTCCCATGCTAATGGGGAACTTTGAAACCCATTTTCTCTCAGGGGACCTAATTAGTATAGTTAAGTGTAACTAAGCACAGTTCTCTAAAACTGTTCAGAAAGTTCAGAAAGTGTCACAGACCTGGCACTTCAGGGACTGAACACTTGCCCACTTGTTGGTTTGTTTTTCTCCTCATGTAGATAATTTTGTGTAATTTGAAGTGCACCAGAGAAATTAGTAGGGAA
>NW_009970724.1:6671994-6724391 GCF_000747805.2 Chaetura pelagica
TAGGGAAAGGTAAATTTTTGATGACAAAACTTTTTTTCTGATAGTTGTTTGATGTCTATTGTCATTCTGAAAGGAAACCAGTGATTTAACTTTTTTTTTTATAAGATACTGCACTGCATTCAATAGCATGGTTGAATTATCTGCCCTGAGTGTCAGCTTCATTGCTGTCTTGACTCTCAGCAGTATGCAAGATTCAAACATTGCACAATTTGTCCTTTTAATCCAGCAACTTCAGTGTTAGGTGCCCAAACAGGTAATTTTATGCATATTAGAGAACTGCACTAGTAGCAAAATAGGGCACAAGGTAATATTGCAATAAAATAAATCCTATCTAGCTATTTGTCAAAACGTTCTGGTGAAGAAGTAGAAAATAAAATATGCATTCCGGTGTGCAGCTTAAGTTTCTCTTCAGAGAAACAAACTTGAGTAAGATTTCAAGACACCTTCCTTGAAATATCAGCTGTTCTATTGAATTAGTCAGGGCTACAGAGAACCATGACAAGTCAAACTGATACTATGATTGAGGTCACACAGAATCATCATGGTCGGAAATAGCCTCTAGGATCAGAGTCCAACTGTCAACCTGGTCTGAACCTGCCCGGCATTTAAGCAGTCTGGCTTTACATTCCCCTGTGTGTGTGTGTGCATGTGCAAATGGCTCCATTGAGCTATGCTTCTTCATTTATCAAATGGGAAGATACATCTTCTATTCTCAAAGGAGTTTTGAGAGATTAAATCCATACATTCTGGAGGCATGTAGATTTCATGGCAGAGGTGGCCATTGAGGTCCTTCAGAAATTCCTAAGGTACAAAAAAGCACCACCTTGCACTGGAAGGCTCTAGACATAATGATCAAATTAAGGATAGTTGTCTACCAGCTAGGTTACTTTTAGAAGAATTCCCTTTTTTCCCCCTATACTTTTAAAAATCTTTGATACAGAAGATCCTTCATTTTAGCAGTATACCTGTCGGAATCAAATAGCTATAGATAAATGCAATTAAATTTTCTTGGCATCAGCTGTGTTATTCTTCCTCACTACTTCTATGAAAAAGTTCCTCTTTAACATTAAAAATGCTCTCCTTGCTAGGGATTTAAGCATTGAGGCCAATATTAATGTAGTAAATGGTTGCATTCATTTCTAAATTTGATAATGACACTGAGGTGCGTTGTTTCCCTCTCACCAGAAGTGAAAGAGAAGAAACTGGAGCAGGTTCCAGGGAGGAAAGAGCACCTCCATTACAACACTACAGCTCTTTGTAACATTCCAAATTGGGGTAAAAAAGAAATAAAGATAAATCATTGCAGGTTTGGAGATGTGTTTTTAGGAACAGTGTTGGGCAATCAAGCTTTGTGAGCTATCAGAAACTCAGATAGGAAATAGTTTTCCAAGGAGTAAAGTTCTTGCCAGGTACATTCCCTCTGGCTGCTCTTCCAGTTGTGGAATCTGGGATGGTAGCTGGAGGGAGGAGCAGGGAAGGACTTGGTTCTACACCTTGAGTTGACATGAGGCTCAGCCAAATGTGAAAACTTTGTGCCATTCTTGTGGAGCTGCATTTAGAAGTGTATGTGTAGGTTCTTTTCACGTGGTCAGTGGCTTCTCTGATCATGCCTATGAAGATTTTTACAAGAAAAAGCTTCCAACCAGAAACTACTAACTTTTCTGTTACTTTGAAATACATGTTCCATGACTGGCAATGATTCTCTTCCTTTAATGCTCATTTAAAGCTACAAAAAAGCATATTGTCTATTAATCTTTATAAGCTTATTCACTAGTTTTGATTTCTGTTTTCCAGTGCACTGTGAGCATCAGGCTAAAACTCTAATTGTAGCCATAGTAGGTTTATGGTTCATTGCATAAAATTTTTTATGTATCAAAATATGTTTTACAAACTTTTAACTATCTTGTTAATACTCTTCAGGAAAAGCCAAAAAATTCTATCTAATATGGTGTTTAACAAAATGTAAATCAGACCAATCATGAGTTGTGAAACTTTATGTATACACAGTATATTAAAGTTGATCTCAAAATGTGAGTTTTTCCAGCCTGCATTAAGCTTCAGATCTATGTTTATTTCTTGCTGTACAAATTTAATTGTGTTAATGTATTGTCTGACTCCTAATGAGTAATTTGCAAAAGAGTGGACTGACACTTTCTCAACATACCATGTTTGCATCTTAATGAAAATTTTCTGCTTGGTCATGATCAAAATAGGAATATGTTTACATAATGTTAATCAAGCACTTGTTCTTAGCATTTGGAAAAAGGCAGAACTTATATTTAATCCTTAATGTATGCGTGACTTCAACACTAATTTAACAACTAGTTTAAATTAAAAGTTGCTATGTCAGTGAAAACTGATACTAACTATCCCTTCTACAAGCTCTGTATTAAATATTCTTTTAAGATGCTTTATAGGTTGGTATTTTAGAACTCATTCCTATATACATAAATATTATGTGAACTTATCTGAACTTTCCCTAGATCACGTTCCATTTTTAGCTATTCATGGATTGATAATTCAGATTGTATGAAGCAGTTCTGTCCTTTATCTTCGTTCTCACAGGTAGAAACCACAGTTTTCTTTCCGTCAGCTTCTCACCAGATAAATAATCCGTTATCAGTGTTAAAATGCAGAGCTTCAAGCTGCACCTCTTACTCTGTGGTAAGCTTGCACAGCTTGTTTTGTTCTGGAAAAACATCATGTCTGTGTACAGGTTTAGGACAATAGCAGGAAGAGGAAGTTAGGCTGGTAATGGCAAAACAAAGACAATTTACTTTCTCTGGGTAATATTTATCTATATATGGTGACTTTATTCTTGTGAATTGTTTTATTAGAGCCAACTAATTTACTGAGAATACTTCAAATTTTCTCTGGTTTGCCCTTATGGAAAACAAAGAGTGTTCTGGCTTTTGCTAGTCCAAACTTCTTGATAAAATGCTTTCCTGTCAGAACGTCCTCTTCACCCCTAGCAGTACTTCCTAGGTAAAGTAAAAATCCTAAGAGGATCAAACTGAGAAGTGTGCTTTGGTCCTGGTAGATGAATTTTGCTGTATTTTGATAGAAGTGTGTCTGTCCTCAGTTTCCTTCAGTTCTCTGCTGTGCCTTCATTGAAAGTTATGTCATCGTTTGTCGTTTATTGTACTGCCTTAAGCCACTGATGGAGATAGTTTGTGGTAAGAGGGTATGATGGGACATAAGGCTGAGGAGGAGCAGATAAATGGCTCATTTCTCATTCCTTGTATGAAATGCTACTTCCCAGCCTCTACTGGGCAATAATTGAGAGTCCAGAGGAGCTGACAAGTATTTCACTGACACCTGGAATTTTAGGAAAGCCAAACAAAAGCACGAAATGTCTGCCATCACCTTTACTACAAAAACTTTGATAGAAGCACTCTGGTAGTAAATCAAAAGTTTAATGACGAGCCTTGAAAAGACAATTACTGGTTTTGATTTCACAGGGAGTTTGACTGGTTTATGGAGTATACATAGTAACTGAAGATGTATAATAAGAAGATGATGGTGTGTAATTTGATGATTTTGTTCCAGTGAGGAACTCCAATGTTTTAATAGTCCATGTTCCTTCTGAAAGGAAAAGTCGATTTGTAATAGCTGCTTCTAAAATAGATATTGGCAATGGACTCCCCTTGTGAGAGAAGTAAGAGTGACTGAGTATTTTCCCTGTGAAATCAGAAGTCTAATGTCTTTACCTAATTCTTTCAAAGATACGTGGGCACTGTTTAATTTTTTTACTGAAAAATTTTTATCCACAGGGAGGTAGTAATGATTTTGGTGTCAATAGATATTCCACTAGGTCTCTGCACTTCAAGGATGGAAAAATTGGTCCCTTAGTGTGTTTCATTTGCATAAGTATGCTTTATCTTTGCTGAATAATTTTAGACCACCAGTATGAGTGGCAGATATTACATGTCTGGAACATGAAAAATTCTTTAATATATGACGTTTCTGTATTTTTTGTCAGTCAAGGGTTAGTTTCATTTTACAGAATAGTTGAATAGGGAAACTGATTAAAGTACCAGTTTCAAGCATCTAGTCTATGTATTAGTCATCAGCATGCTTGCTCTATCAATGTTTTATTCTGTATATTAATTTTGTGGTGTTTTTTGTTGCTTGGTTTTGGGGTGGTTTTTTGTTTGTTTTTTGTTTGTGCTTTGTTTTGTTTGGTTGGTTTTTGTTTGGGTTTGTTTGGGTTTTGTTTGTTTTTTAATGAAGCATAAAAATGCATACAGCTACCTTGGATTAACATTCTTTGGAAGTACTTAAGACTGAGGAGTAGGGGCTTCAGTGTGCTGAATAAGAACCACGATAGTTTAGGCAATACTAGGGAAAATTGATACTGGAATACGAAGAGTTGAAGGCTTGGTGCTTGAAATAAAGCCATTGAATAGTGGCAAGGTGTGTTTGAGAAGACACTAACAGCTGTGAAAATGCAAATAGGGCTACAGTAGCTGAAAACTCAGAGTTGTACTACAAAGTACCTGGCATAGTTGTGTACTGGTAAGCAGTTTTTTATGGTGGTAGCAGGGAATTATTTTCCATGGGTTTTTTTTGTTTGTTTGTTTTGGTGTTGTTTTTTTTTAGGAGGTACTATGAGTACTAGATCCTTTTTTTTTTCCCAAAAAGCAGTAAATGCTGTCTTCCCACTAGTCAGAAATTTGAGGAAAAAAAGGAGTTGAATGATGTATTCCTCTCCTTTAGTTTATGGGTCTGCAATCAAAAAACTAGTTTACTTTGGTCTGCCAGTACAAATACCAAGTGTATTGAAAGATTCTCTGGTTCCTCACTTTGATGTATTGCGGAATATTAGTGTACTCTCTCTGAACAGATCAGTGGCTCTGTATACTTGGTTCTTTTTTCAGTTTCTAATAAATGGACAAAGAAATGTCTTGATTATTTATATAGAAATAGGTACATTCTGTAGAGAAGTTTGTGCTTGAAGGGAGTTTAAGGGGAGCTGAAGTGATTCCCCCAGTGTTTTCAGCCTGCTTCATGAGCCTTTTGTATGTCATGTTATATTACCTCTGAGTTGGAAGATACTAAAACAAAATCCATTAAGACCTAATGTTTTCTCAACTGTCTTACATATAAAAAGATAGATGAAGACTATCATTCTTCTGTATAGACAAAGCCAAATGTCCATTCCCCCTCAAATTCCTGAGGCTTTATGAACAATTTTTGTTCATTCTTTGATAAAGCAACCACAGAAAAAAAGGCTCAGGCAGTTAATTGCATAAGCCTGGTGGTTAGAATATGGGATCCTTAGGCTTTTCACTGCTTCCTGACCTCAGACTGTTCTCATTTAAGCCTATTTAAAGTTATCTAAAAAACATTAAAAGTTTCTGAAACTGCTGAGTTTTAGTTTTGGTTGTGTTGGGGTTTTATTTTGTGGAACTGGTACTATTTCTTTACTTCCAGTGCACCTGGTTAGACCTCAGGGGTGTCTGGTATTCTTTGTACTATACCGGGGTATCTTTTTCTGTTCTCCGAGATTATTTCCCACCTTCTTAGTGGTTTTCTGTTGGTTTTTACTTTAACTTGCTGAAGTTGTGTGTTAATGATGGTTTTCAATGAAGCCTACGACTCCTTCTCTCCAGTTTGGGTTAACAGGAGAGTTGTTACTCAGCTGCATAATGTAAAACATCGTTAATTATAAATTACTAGCCTTATTAATTATGTCCAGACATATATTGCAGAATTCTGATGTCCTTCCCAAGGGTAAGGTTGAGATAGCTGTGAGCTGCCAGATTTATTTTCTGTGTAGATTCCATTCCCAGCTCTCACCTTTTGAACTTTGCAACTCTGTGTTTGTATGTACAAATAAGAAATTTTGGATATAAAAGTTGCTCTTTAGTGGAGTGTAGAATAATAAAGTATATTCTAGTTACTAGCCAACTTGTACATTATTTTTTCTATCCAATTCCTTCCCTTCCTTCCCATTTTCAATGTACTTTGACCTCCTGAATTTGCTGCATTGATTGGGGAATTAAAAATGTCATCTTGGATGTGCTTGATGACCTAACTGTTGTTAGCTTGGAGTAATTAACGGTAAGGCCCTCTGTTATTGAAATCCTTTTGGAGATCATCAGTGATCTTGAAGGTTGGTTTGTCTTTATTAAGACCACTAAAACAGAAGGAGGTCGGTATGCTCCCTTAGTTGTGTTGCATTTGTGCAGAAACATAATTGAAGTGAAAACTGATTTTATGGAAAAATAATGTTAAAAAACATTAATTGGTGAGTCTAGGGAAGAAAACAGCAAATTCAGTCTATGTACAGAGTAAAAATTTACACTACTGTTGACTTACATACTAAAGGAGACGTTAATGTAAAACTGATGAAATAATATTTGGAGATTTGCTACTTTTCAGGCAGCTTTATCAATTTATCAATTGTGAAATACAACTTGGATGATTGATTTATCTTGAACAATAAACTGAACACAGTCCTGTAATAAGATATGCTAAATATTTCAAGGAATGACTTACCCATCATACCTGTATCTTGCCTCCCTCATCCCCACATTCCTCTTGGATGCCATGTTCAGCAACAGTTGGATTTTTACTATAATTTTTATATAATGATCTTCTGCTTTAATAGCATTAATATTTAGGGCTTTTTTTTTAAAGTCCTGGCAATGAAGCAAAAGTTTTTTATTAGATGTAATACAAGATAAGACTGCATTTCAAAAGGTTTGTATTGATTGCATCAGCTGATGCTATTTCGCATTAAATGAAGGGAGCAGTTTATTTTCATACTAAGCTGATATGCGCCTTGATCTTTTCAACTTGAGTAACTTTTGTATCTGAATGCAGTAAACAATGGGTTTGCTATTCTAGCCAAGACAGTTCATTACAGCTTATAATGGAAAAGTTTAATATGTTTCTGGGCCATGATCTTATAATCAGCTCTTCTGGCAAATCTGTGAAGCTCTGCAGAGCTTCGCTGACTTCCACTGAAGTTCAGCCAAAATGAAGTATTCAGACCTGAGAAGTCTTTGCCTGTAACTTAAATACTTTTTCATGTGTACTTTTTGGTAGATAGTTTTTTTTGTTTTGATTCTGTATTTTGTGCTTAAAGGTGAAAATAAAGTCTTATTTATGCCTGTCTTATATGCAAGGGACATGGAAAAATACAGATTAAAAATGTGTTGCTGCATCATAGGCATTACATGGATTCCTCTGATTTTTTTTCAGTGATTTGATGTTGGTTAATGGAAAATGTTGAGCATATTTCCTCCCTCTTCTTTTTATATAAGTTTCTGACAGGAAATCTGTAGCTAAATATCATTTTATGATTTCCATCTGTTCATGTATAATAGTGGTTTATAATGCAGTCTGGATTGCTGCCCAAAAGAAATGTCCTATAGCAGGAGATAGGCTTTCAAGTGATTGTTGTACATGCTAATTAATTTGTAATGAGTGCTTCATTTAATTTTGCAGTAACTAATTTTAAAGACAACTTCCTTGATGCAAAAATTTCCACTAATTAACTAAGATACTGCCTCCCTTTTCCAGTCCTAATGATTTTTTGAAATAAATGTTTGAATAGCTGCACTATTGCGGTAAAGTAAGAAAATCAAAAGCATCCTGAGATTTAGAGGGAAAGAAAAAGTAGGCAGCAGAAACAAAAAACTGTTGCTGAAGTGTTTCTTGGTAGCTGACTTTTGCCATCTCTGCAGTGTGCTGCCCAGCTGGTGAGGACTAGATTAAAGAGAATTTATGGTAAGAGATACCATTTTAATTTTGTCAGCTCAGGTGACTTCCCAATTACTAAGTGTAATTGACAAAACTTTGAGCACCAGCTCTTGAAAGCTGTATGTCAACATATGTTTTAAAATTAAAGTTTCCATCCTTCACAGCTGGGAAGAAAGGCTTGGTAATGGGAACCAGGTGTATCTGTACGGTGGGAAAACGAGAAGGCAAAAACCCCCCCAACTTAACTCTGTTATTAATGCTCTTCATCACATTTCAGTCTTGATTTTTGTACAACTGTGAATCTTTGATACTTGGGGTGTGCTTTGATAAATGGCAAATTATTGTTGCTTTTCTTTATAAGCTTCACAATCAAGTTGCCTTTAAATATCTTTCCTGCCCAAGATTTTTCATCTTTCATATTTAATAATAATCTGAGCAGTAAAATTAAAATAATTGTAATATTTGTCTTCTTAGGACTAAATTAGAGGCAACTGTATTGTGTGCTAAACAAGCCAGGATGCTTTTTGTGACTTCCAAATTGGGCTCTGAGAGGGAGAGCTGTGCTTGCCCTAGTGGGGATGAGCTTCATGATAGCCTAAATAATTATTTATGGATAGCTCTTGCTTGAGAAAAAGAAAGGTGTTATTTGTCCATGTCAGATTGCCTTTCACCAAGGCAGTTTGTTGCAGACATTTTAATGCATGGATATGAATTTTTATGGGGTTTGCAGCTCAGTTGTTACCAATCCAAAAATAATCTCTAGATAAGCTAATTTCCCATGGTTTGTTTCCTGTGGCTGTGTGCTTTGCACAGGGCGACCATTTGCAGAGGAGGAGGTAGCAATCTGTTGGAAGTTCAGTAGTTGGAACTCAGTATGTATGTAGTTATGAGGGAGTATGGATCTATCATTTTGTAAAAAGAAAACCATTGGATTCAGCTGCTTTTTTGATGAATATATTGAATGAGTTAGTATCTGGGCTGAAAGCAGGGATTGTTCTCAAATGCTTATATCCACAACAGATGTGTGGAGACAGCTAGTCTGACTCCCACAGCTCTGTTGGGCTAGACAGCGCCATTAAACTTCTGTCAATTACCCCATTGCCAGTCACATCACAGCAGCTTGTGACATCTTTCCTCTGATACCAGGAGAGATGTCTGTTGTGTTCTGATACAGAGTCATGTTTTCCTCCTCAGAGAAGCAGCGTGAAGCTCCTTTGGCTCAAAGATTTTGAGAGTCAAGATTTAAAAACAAAACCAAAACCCCACAAAACTCAAAACAAAACTTTTTTTTTTTTTTTTTTTTTTAAATTAAGCAGGAATCTGCCATTTGGAAACGTATTTTGAAATAAACCTTACTGTATACATTTGTACATTTAGTTTTCAGAAGTTAATATATCACAGAAATTGTAGCTTAGTTGAAGAAAAGGTTAAAAACAGTTTATAAGGAATAATTGAAATTCCAGATATTTTTTAAATGGCATGTGTAAAGTGGAGTGAAACTTCTGCTGCCTATTGAATTTGCAGGCTTGTAACTGGCTACATAGAGGGGTCTTCTCTGTAGTCCCTAGAAGAAACAGCTACTGTTTCAACAAGATTGTAATTAGGGTAATTTGACCATAGTGTGGAATGTAGAGAGGAGGCCTCTTGTACAGAATAACCTCTTTTAAATTTAATATAATTTTGCTGAAAAAAATAAATATACATATGTACCAAAGTACAGCTCTGTATCTTGCTTGAGAGTTCTCTTATATTCTCAGTTGGCCATAGGCTAGGAGCATACAGAGATGTGAAATCCTGATCTATAACAATTTTGATAAAGAATTTTCTTTTGATGAAAAGTGACCCATTTTCTCATTAATATGGGGATGTTTGAAATATAGTGAGAATTTTTACCCTAAATCAACTCTAATCCTGCAAATTGATGTCAGACCATGGTATCCTCTCTTTCCCGAGAAGATAGCATGGCATGAAAGGTATCAAAAGAGGTGTGAAAACATTTTGAGGAGAAAGTAAGAAAAGTTACTTTAATCAGGCAGCGTAAAAGTAGTAAGTCTTAAAGTTTTTTTACTATGAGCAACATAAATGCAGACAAAGCCTTTTCTCCTTTGGTAGGATAAATTGGGTATTGAAATACAAAATAAAATCCAGCAAAACCACCCCAAAAACCAACAGCCAAATACTCCATGCTTGAATCAAAAGGCTGAGTCACTTTGCACTTTAAAAATGTATGGTAGCAATGTGAGGCTAGTATATGTCTTTTAAAAGTGTTTGTAGATGTCAGGATTTAGGAGAAGTGCATTAACACAGGCTTCCACAGAGGCACTAGAAATGTGATCCTTGCTGTATCCTTAAGGATAGGTCGTGGTAAGTCTAAATGATTCATAGGAATCTGTGAGCAGAGGCATATGATTATTAGCAGGGTGCTAGGAATATATGAGGAGAGGCTATAGCTGTCTGAAAAGTTAACAGGAAGATGATGTAGCAAAAAACTGAAAGGTTGGAGAAGACATGAGAATTCAATGGAAATAGAGTGGTGTGCAGATGCTATTCTGTAATGGGCATGTTGTACTGCTAAATTATTTGTTACCACACAGTGTAAGTTTTTTCTTTTACTCTTTTCTAAGTACCATTTTACAGATCTCCCTGTATGGGAACTTTCATTCTTTTTCCCCTACACTGCTGTAGGTTCCTTTGCATTGCCATTTTAGAAGGGAAATTGCTGTTGCTTCCTTTAACAAAAAGTCCAGTGAAGAAAAAGGGGCATGAAGATATGAGAATTACCTTAGAACTTGACAAGAACTGTAAATGGGGTGGATCTAGAGGAGAGGCTTTGAGGAGATGAAAGGTGATGGCACATGCATTCTCACTATTGCTTATCCTGCAGCTTTGCTTGTACCATGTGTTACTATGAAAGAGTATTGCCTCTTTGCTTTTCTCCCTTTTGTCTGCCCGAAGTTGTCTCTGTATTGTTCCTACCATGCTATGATGTCTTTAGAGCTCTGCTGGGCAGTGTGTAGAACCCTCTCTAACCACAGCAACTACATTTGCTGAAGATCATGACCCACGGTTTCTTGTATTTTGTTTCATTTTTTTATGCTTCTTTTAATTTTTTTTTAATGTTACTTTTAAATTTGTCCTGATTTTTTTCCTGATTTTTTTTCCCCCATTTATTCCTTGAGTAACAATGTTGCCAGGGAGTCTGTGTCACAGTAACAAAGTCCTCTCCACGTTTACCTCTGCTCACTCAGTCTGACGAATAACTTCAGTGTATGACATGTTTCTGGAAGGTAATATGTCATCTCCCTGGAAACACCAGTGATATTTTTTGCTTTGAAGTATCCCAGATAAATAAGCTATTTCTTAGAGAAAACTGTATCAGTTGGTATATCTTCCCACAAAAGTTTATAATAGTCCCACCCCCCACAGAGTAATAGCTGGGATTTAAATATCTTTCTGTCTTAACACTGAAGAAATAACATCCACTCCATGTAGTAAAGAAGAACTTGTGTGTTTTTCCATACATGCTTTATTTGAATTATCAACAGATATTAATATATATATATATAAATCTCCTTACATGGTTACAGCTTGTTTATATAAAAATGAACTTTTCAAGTTTGCTATTCATATACACACACACAAAAAAAATTGAAATCATTGGAATCTAAGGATGGTAACTTAAAGCAAAAGCAAGGCAAATTTAAATTATATACATGGAAATAATCTGTGGTCACTGGAGACTTAAACGAAAAGCGACTCAGAAAATTTGAGGTTCATGTATGGAGATGTTAAGAGCAGAGAATAAAAACTTGTTTTAATTGAGACCGGTACCTTTAATACTGGCATCAAATGGAGCTATTCAGCTTTTCTGGGGACAGCAGAGCTGAGACCAATACCTGCACCTCTGTCAAAAGCACGTAATTCTCATCATCACACACCTCCTTTCTTTTGGAACATGGTCCATGAAAGTTCAACAAATCTTGGCTTCAAAAATATGAGTTTAGTCTTGCTACACTTACCTGTGCTGACCATGTAATATGTTCTTTAAAATCAAGTTAAAACATCTTAAGCATCTTGGTACTGACGTGTCAAAACACTGTCTCCAAATGAAAGTAAAAGGATTATTCCTTACAGAGACCTACAGGTTTTAGCCATACTAGAAATGAGTTAATGCTAGATTTTTAGGCTATTGATTACTGTTGGAAGCAGATTACTTTGCTTGTATAAAATAAAATCTGACAATTCAAAGTCTTAATGTCTGCAAAAGATAATCTGAACAAATATGTGGCTGCTTCTGGTGGCTGGATTATATTTGTTTATTTTTTTATTTTTTTGTTGGTTTGGTTTGTTTTTTTTTCTCCCCAGACTAGTCAACTCATTATATAACATGCAATTTTACATCAATTGCCAACAAAATGATATGTAAATCCAAATAAACTTTCTCAATCTTCCAGCAGACTTCATGAAATTAATGCTTTAATGAATTTGAAACACTGAAAAGACAATATTTTTTTTCTTTTTTTTTCTGGTCTTACTGGAAGGTATCTGTAAGAATTTATTTTTTTTGTTTCAGTGGTATTGCATTATTCAGCACAACGTTCTGCAAATCTGACTTGCTGTAAGTTCAGTGATGATACACTTTCTGATAATGAATAATTATGGTTTGTTTTAGTGAGGAAGTATTATTAGAGATTGATTAATGCAAATCTATTGTATCTCTTACAGCTGTAGGACCAAAGGTTTGAGCAAAGGGCTGGAGTTGTTTTTACCTTTTTGCAACAGCTCCCTAAGATGCAATGAGGGAATTTCTGGCCCTTTTGTTCTGGTCAAATTTTCATCAAATAGTCCTCCTTGTTCAAAAAAATGACTGATTTGGGGGAAGAACAAAATATTTCTCATGCATGTAGGAAAATATATATATATTTTTTAATTAAAAAGCTTAATCCCACCTAAATTAGGATTAACACCCAGAGGCTTTCACTGAGCATCTGACTCTGCTACCAATCATACATCATAAAGATCATCAGGCTCCATCCTCCCTGCTATGAGCAGAGACACTTCCCACTAGACCAGGCTGCACAAGCCTCATCCAACCTGGCCTTGAACACCTCCAGGGAGGGGGTATCAGGAACTTCCCTTGGCAACTTATTCCAGCACCTTACTTACCCTCAGGGCAAAGAATTTCCTCCTGATGTCTAACCTAAATCTCCCCTCTTTCAATTTAAAACCCTTTACCCCATGTCCTATGATTGCCTTCTCTGGTGAAAAGCCCCTACCCAGTGCCCATTCAGGCACTGGAAGGCCACTATAAGGTCTCCCCAAAGCCTTTCCTTCTTCAGGCTGAACAGCCCCAATGCTCTCAACCTGTCTTCATAGCAGAGCTGTTCCAGCCCTTTGGTCATCTTTGTGGCCCTTCTCTGGACCACCTCCAACAGCTCCCTGTCTTTCATGTGCTGAGAGATCCACAGCTGTACACAGTACTCCAGGTGCTACATTTCATTTATATACAAAGCAGCCTGGGTATAGTATTAAATTTAAGGTCTTAAAATTAAGCTAAGACCAAGGTAAATGGTTTTCACAAAGAAAATACAATCAAGAGCTTATCTTGTCAGTGTTTAAAAATATAATAAAAAATAATTCTGTTATGACTTAACAAGACTGGGGCTCATTCAGAACACAGACTGATTTCTGTTTTTTAAAGGACCTTACACAGACTCCTATAATTATTTTAAGGTTAGAAATAATGTTTATCACTGTAAATGCTTAGTCTGTACACAATACAGTTATCATAAGATTATTCCTGCTACTCTTAACTTCCAAAGATTCCTACTAAAATAGTCACACCTTCTGTCTTAACCATGTCACTTGCCATTCTGATCACAAGGCAATGCTGTTTCCTATTTTCCTTTTTTTTGGTTGCTAAACCAACTAGCAATAGTTTGATTTTTAGATTAGTTAGCTTAGGCAGGAAGTATAAAGACAAGCTGGTGTATAAGTGTAACATGTTGGAAATAGCAGTATATTTTACCAATTATTAAATGCGAGGGTGACTTACGTAAAACAACATTGCCATACATAAGAATCTTTCAATCATTTTAACAGTTTAGAGATCCTTTTTGCTTTTGTGCGAGCCAGTATGCTTTTAGAAAAAGTAAATTATTGTATGTCTGAAGAAGGCTTGTATAAAGTCACGGTCTCCAGGCTGCCTTACTAAATGGAGTCAGATGATCTCTATTGATCTTGCTTTCTTTCATTATTTGGATTGGATTTTGCTTGAAGGAGTGACACGCACATTTCTATAGTGAAATGCTTGCGACAAATGTATCCGTGTATAAAGCAGTTCCATTAACTTTTCTTCATAACACTGAGAACTTGTATTACAGTATTAAGGCGCTATAAATAAGAGCAAGCCCTGCTATTACGGACTCAGCTGGGGTTTATTATTTTGAGAATAAATCACTAATTTGCAAGCATTTTTCATTGCAGTTATCATAGTCACAGTGCTTCCTGACAGTTTGGGGTTTCTGAAATAACACAAACTTTTTTGTGTGTGTGATTATGTAGAATCATAGAATAGCTAGGGTGGAAGGGACCTTAAAAAACATTAGGTTCCAACCTCCCTGCTAGAAGCACGAACACCTCTCTCTGGACCAGGTTGCACAAAGCCTCATCCAGCCTGGCCTTAAATACCTCGGGGGAGGGGGCATCCACAACCTCTCTAGGCAATCTATTCCAGCACCTTACTACCCTCAGCCTGAAGAATTTCTTCCTGATACCTAACCTAAATCTCCCCTCTTTCAGTTTAAAATCATTACCCCTTGTCCTATCACTGCCCTCTCTTGTAAAAGCCCTTCCTCAGCTTTCCTGTAGGCCCCTTCAGGTACTGGAAGGCCACTATAAGGTCTCCTAGAGCCTTCTCTTCTCTAGGCCTTGTCCTAAAGATATGTGAAATTGCAAGTAACTGGTAGGATAAAAAGATAAATGGTGTCGATTGTGTTTGCTCTCTTGCTAATTCATTAAGTTGAATTCAACATTTCTGTCAAGCAAAGCAATTCATTCTGAAGTTGGAGAGTTTATGGAGCTGTTTGACATATGCTTATTTTGAAATCTTACTACTACACTGTATGTGCTACCTAAAATGTTTCTGTAAATTGTTATGCAACTTCATAATTAGTATTCCTTGCAATATTCGGTAGTCACAGTAGTGATACTGTAGTTACAGCTAAGGATGCTGTATGCCTTTTATTTTCAAGTATTTACAGGTTGTTGGTTTTTTTTAATTTCCTATTTGATGGAATGAAACATCCTTTTTTTCTGTTTTATTGCAAATTATTACTCAAAAATGCCTGCTATAAGCCGTATTTTTTTCTGTGAGTAACCATGCATGTTGAGGTACTTAAGCTTTGGTCTGTAGATTAGTTCATCTGATCTCTGACTTCCCGTGGATTTTTGTTCAGTTTTGCCCTTCCTGAGGAAGCTTTACATGTATGCCCTTACGTGTCTGATGTATTATGTACCTAAAACCAGGTGAATTTTATATAGATCATTATACCTCTGGTCTTGTATCAAAAGAAAAGCCACATCATAGTCTTTCAGTAAAATATTCTGCCCAACAGAATGCTTGGAAAAAATATGTAAGGCTGTGTATTAACTGTACTGATTTCCTTACAAATACAGTTGATTGACTAAAAAATTTGCAGAAAAATAAGCAATGCAGGCTCTGATGGTAAAACCAGCTTGGATGTATATGCAAGATAGTGATTTTACTGTTCGGTAAACATTTTTTTCTAGTTTAATCACAAACTCTTAACAATATCACACACACTAATCAATATGCTTCTACTTACTTGTTCAAAACTAAGCCCTGGCAAAAATGCTAGCTTGAAATTAAACGACAACTATCAAATGCTAGTGAAACTGTAGCAGATTTTTCAGCATCACTACTTTTAATTTTCAGACAGCTGCTGCATTCAATTTTAGTTAATGAACTTGGTTCCTGGCTAGAGGTGCCTCCTTGCTAGTCTGTGTTGGAGTTTTTTGGGGATTATTTTTGCTTTTGACAGATTCCAGTATGCATTTTTAAAGTTTGGAGTTGGAAAACAATGATGTTCTGTCTGGACTGTTCTTTTCCATTCTGAAAACACATTAGCCACTATTAAGGAAGATGTTTGGTAATGTTAGTGACTTTTGACTGTTCACTAAAGTACAGATATTTATTACAGAAGATATTTTTTACCTTTTTCTTTTGGTTCCTCAATGGAAAAAAAACAAGTTGGAATGAAATTTCTAAAATTAGTCATTAGAATCTCTAGACGTTAAGGCAACTGAATTTTTAGAAGGGGAAGGAAAAGGTGTGGGTTTTTTATCTGACTGAAAACACTTAATATAACTTTTCTGGCATTATTTTGAGTTTTGTACTCCGTTTCTGCCCTTGTATGTGCTTTGCACGTGGTCTTTACTTACTTTAAGTCAGAACTGGACTCAATGCACATGTGCTGAGGCTGTGCTGGAATTTGAGGACTTTTTACAGACAAATTAAAAGTTTTAGTTTATATCCTATAGGCTGATGAAAGATACCTAGTTTTGCAAATTAAACCAACAATCTCTTTTGACCAAAATTCAAATACTTAGAATGCCTCTTCTGTCTTTGGCTCAGGTAGAGTTAATTTTCTTCATAGTAGCTATATGGGTCTATGTTTTGGGTTTGTGCTGCAAACAGCCTTGATAACACAGATGTTTTTGTTACTGCTGAGCAGTGCTCACACAGCCCCAAGGTCTTTTCTGCTCCTCACACCAACCCACCAGCAAGTGGGCTGGGGGTGCACAAGAAGTTGAGAGGCAACATAGCTGAGATAGCTGACCCCAAATGACCAAAGGGATATTCCATACCCTATGAAGTCACGCTCAGCAATAAACTAGGGAGAAGGTTGGCTGCTTGAGGCCTGGCTGGGCATCATTGGTTGGTGGTAAGAATCTAAAATCCCCTGGACTGGTTGGTGGTAAGAATCTGGACTGTAGTTACCAGAGCAGGAGGGAAGTGTTTGCTGCATTTAAGTTACACTCCCCTCTCTGCCCAGTGGCTCAACCGGAATTGCCTGAGAGAATAGTAAACTTTCATTAAATAGCAATAAACAGGCAACAGTCTTCGTGGAATACTTTTACAGAGCAAAGAAACTAGCAGAAACCAAAGACTTGCTCTGAATACATGTATTTTAAGTCATGAAGTTGCTAAAAAACAATGTGGTGGTTCTGCTGTTAGTAAGACTTAAAAGTATGGCAGAGTAGAGTTGTTATTCTTAAAGGTCCTTGAAAGAGTTGATGTGTTAATGCTAATACTTGAACAAATTTAACTTTAGCTGTATTTTTATTAACTCAATCTATATTTTTCTTGCAGTTTTAATTGGGTATACTGACACAAATCCTCCATGGCCATAAATTGTCATAGCACCATTGATTCTTTCTCTCCTCTCTATCCCCTAAGTATTGATATCCACACACAGCAGCACTGCTCTGGTTTATAAGTAATATGCTGTTAAACAGTTCCCTGAGGAGGCTGCATTTCAGTGAAGGATGAAGGCTATATGTATATGGTGGGTGTATATAATTTGAAAATTAATCAGGACATTAACTTTGCTGCATAATTATAGTTCATTTTTAGGCTGCTGTTCAGTTTTCATTCTTCATCAGAGGAGAGAATCAAGTCAATAGTGAGTAGGTTTTCAGTCCTGCTCTCGTTCAGTATTTAGGCCAGTTGTGTTTAATGCAGCTTTTGGGCAAGGAAACAGCTTGAGAGCTGCTTAGTGCCTCAGGCTACCAGCTGCTTGTCTAATTGGCCTGGGAGCACAGTGGAAAAGAAAGCTGAGACACCAAGTCAGCTGGCTTCAATATTGTTCCCAACTGGAAGAAACCTGCTTATCAGTTTAAAGTGGCATTCCGTCTTGCAGATAGACAGCAACTGTTTGCTCAGAGATGGTGCTATCAATACTAACTGCCTAGTTCCTTCCCATCAAGTCATTGTGAGTGAAGTTTGAATCTGTATCTTTTTCTTCTGTTGAGCAACACTTGAAGGCTACTGAGCTAAAATGTAAGACTTGAGCCTTTTCTTATCTGAGTTGGAGGTTTCACAAGGAAGCATGCCAGGTGCACAAGGCACAGTGAAGAGAGAGCCTGGATAATATCTGTAGGTATATAGAGAAGAAGAATAGATGTAGAGGATAAAGAGCATAGTTTGAGGAAACAGAGTGGTATGCTCTGAATTACTCTTCCATATACTCCGTTAACTTGACCTTTACAGCCAGTGAGGCTCAAAATATATCCTTCACAGAGAGTGGTAAGTGCTAAGCTATAGGGGAAAGAAGAATTTTCTGATTTTGATAGATTTTCTTGTTAAGAAATTCCAGGAGGCTCTTGTGCTTTTGTGAAACGTGAGAAATTTGAAATGTTGGTTTTGTTAACCATTAAGTTGTTAAAATCTATGCCACTCCATTTTGTTTGGGAAGATAATATTTTGTGTTCAGTTAAGACTTGGATTTGAAGTAAATACTAATAAACTTGTTTTACCTAAGACATTCACCTGTTTGAACGTACAAGGGATGTAGACAAACATCATTACAATAATTTGTTTCTAGAGTTATGCAAATATAGTTCATATAGGTGTTCAAGTATTTTTATAGGAATGTATGGATCTAATACATTTTCACATGTGGTTTTCTTAGTTGAGATCCTAACAAAATAGGGCTAAGCAATCCAACTTGGTCTGACTCTAACTCTTGGTTAAAAATAGTTATCCCAAAGACTATTGTCAGTTGCACGTTACCATTACTGGACCTCTTCCCACTCCCCAAGCAAGCAAACAAATACAAAAAAAAAAAATTAATACGGATCAAATAATGTACCATTTCACGAGTTAAACTGACTTTTCAGAAAGTAATAAAAAAGCTTCCTGACTTCACAGGAAAAAATGCAGACTGTTCATGACTGCGAACAAACACACACTTTTACAGAACTTGAGTTTTCCTTCTGCTGTTGTTAATGGACAACAATGAAATAGGCCATTAGGATGGCTGACCAAATAATACGCTTTCAAGTGCTTCATTTGCTTCTCACTAGCTTTAGCTTCAGCCATTTATATCCTGCTCTTCATCTCAGTTTTTTGGTTTTTTTAGCTATTATAGTTATTTCAGAAAGGTGATTTTGGTTCCTCATCATAAAGGTTAGATTTCAATTTAATTTGAAATTCAAACCTTGCTTATTCTTTGATCATAAAACTTTGTGTACTTCATACTTCAGAGGGTTCTCCTCCTTGCATGGGTTCTTGCTTTCTCCTCTCAGCATACCAAGTTAAAGGCAATTGTATGCAATAGCCTTTCTGCTAATTGCATCTGATTGTACATATTTTATAACTTCTGCATAGCCTTTAAAGTGCACTTATCTCTCTGATTCTTGAATCATCATGATTTCAAATACCTCATTAGAGGAACACTTCTCATCACTCCCCTTGCAAATCATGTCTGTTTTTCACTAATGTTTACTTCTTAAATGTAGAAGGGGAAGCTACCATCTGCACCAGCCAACCTCATCAGCCCTGGAGTTCGGTGCAGTTATGATTCAAATCTAGCTGAGATCTACTACTCTGGTGTTGAAAATACAAGTTAAATTTGTTTCATTTCAGACTCTCTAGGTGATTTTCATTATCTGTGTAGCCTTGGGCAGCCATGTGGTTAACTATGTCCCCTACCTAATGCTTCCCTCTAATCTGTTACTGGTAGGGAGAGTTACTAGTCCCTTTTTGTTGTAGCCATCTTCAGCTAGATGAAACCTGAGTCTGTTGCCTCATCTCTTTCCAAAGTAGGATGTTTGCCAGCAGTGATGGGAGAGGTAGCAAATGAGAAAGGAAAGAGTAAAAACTGTGACTGATGTAGTGGGGAGCAACAGATGTCATGTGGAAAATTGAGATATACTCAATCAGCATTTTCTACAAACATTTTCATACTGATGTAACTTAGTTATGGGGTGTGAGATATGAGCATATGAGAGACTGAATGAGTGAGTTTAAGCTTTGAAGCATTTCAGGCAGATGGAGGTTTGTGGTTGAAGACAATTTATGTGGAATTACAGGCTGGTGGTGTTCACAGCTTAATGATTCTGCTTTAAAAGTGATTTTATATTATAATTAAAGTGATGTGGTGAAATAAAAGAGAAGGAGTTGGGTTGTAGGAAGCAAGAGAGGTTAAGGCCAAGAACTGCTGCTGTTAAAGCCATGTCATCCAGAAAGAGCTATAACCTGTGTAAGAACATAATGCGGAGAATTACAGGTTCTCTCGTGGTACTGACTTCAGCGTGCACTGTTGGCCAACACACATTTCTTTGAATACATTATTAAAGGCAATGTCACAAATTATTCAGAAAAGATGCTTTTATATGTGTATTACAAATCATATTAAAGTATATACTTATCTATAACCAATCAAAGCTGTGTTTGAATCAGCACTAAGTATTTGGAATTCAGCAGCCGCAACAGTAAAAAGCTGCCATATTGTGATTTTTATTTTCCAAATAGGCTTTTAGCACTTGAAGGAGAGGTCAGTTATGCAAGAGTATTGCCCTTTGTATAAAAGGAGAAATGGTTTATTTGCAATGTATTTGCCAAAATATTTTGTTCATACTTGCTTTTCCATGTTTCTTTCTTTTTGATGTATTTGATGTATTTCAGTACTCTGAGATCACTCTTTACCTTAGTGTTTACTGTTTCATAGGCCCATTTTGCTTCTATTCTTGTCAAACTTGAATAGATCTAATTGAGTTTTTGCAAACCCATTTATTGTAATGCATTTTACACTTGGGGCTTGTATCAATTGAAGTAACAAAACAATGGTTTCATCTGAATTCCAGTGCCTCTCTGCAGTTAATTGGCTAAATCTCTAGTGTTAGTATTTCTGCTGTTTTCATAAAATTCGTGTTCTTAAAATGCTTGAGTCATTACTTCTATTATAATTTTTAAATAGGTGTTTTTATAGAAATTATTTGGGATATTTTGGGGATAGCACATTATAGACATTTTTCTTTAGAGATGATGGCTTTCAGTAACAGTAGTGTGAGTCATGGAATAATGGATGTGTTCCCTAAGCATCTTGTTTTCTAGTCTTCATGTTCTGTGTCAGACTAACCTAGGAAATGTATGAATGATAAAAGGTGATTTGAGTTTTACTTCAGATTTGTCAGATGTGTGACAGCAGGTGTTTCCTTTATTGCTGAGTAGTTACTGCTTTTCATCAGGTCATTTGCATTCTATGGTTTAAACTTGAAAACATGATATTTATATGGAAATTTTGTATTTATCATCCTTAACAGAAAGGGCTATTGCAAGACATGAAGTCAGAGAAATAGAGCAACGTCATACAGTGGATGGCCCCCGGCAAGATGTGACACTGGATGAAGAAGATGATGTGGTGATTATTTACAACAGAGTACCTAAGACTGCCAGCACATCCTTCACAAATATTGCCTATGATCTTTGTGCGAAGAACAAATATCATGTTCTACATATCAATACAACCAAAAATAATCCTGTTATGTCTCTGCAAGATCAGGTAAGCTGCTGCATTTGGGATGTGTATTAAACAAGAGGAAATTGTAGAAAACTTTTTTGCTATTGCAGATGTACATGGTCTCATGGAATTGGCTTTTATGGCATGTTTTCCAATATAAATTAATTATAATGTGTTTATACTATTATTTATTAAACAATAGGTTTAGTTTTTTGCTGGGCTACTGGAGGTGGTAAGTCTCTGTTTATTAGACAAAGACAAAGCTAAAAAGGGATACAGCTAAGGAAGAAATTATCTTTGTTGTTATAATAGTAAAACTTTATTGTAATGTCAACTGTCTGCCTTTTGGCTGTGTAGTAATATTTGCCTGTCATCTCCATCTGCAGTGAAGGCAGTTTTACATTATTTCCTCTGAGTAGTGCAGGCACTGTGCCATGCCATCAGGGCTGTACTTCTGTCTTTTGTACTAGGTCTCATCAAGTCTCAGGTGATAAAGTTATCAGGTGATAAAAAACAGGTGGAAAGAAGTAATTTTAAATAATTTGCACTCTAAAGAATGGGTCACTTCTTGTCTGCTTAAAGCTCTCACTAAAATCAGTGTAGTCCCAAACTAGAAATTAGCGTGGTTACCACTGCATCAGATGAGGCATTAGTAAAAGTTAATGAAGGATAAATGTCTGTTTTTCTTGGGGTGGGGTGTCATGAGGGAGGAGATTTTTTTAAAATATTTGTTAATTGTGAGTAAACATGCAGGGAACCCAGGCCAGACGTCTGAAACATTGCTATGTTCTCATCCCTATTAAATAAATGTTCTTAAACTCTCAGTTATGTACTACTGGTTGTATGCTGATCATCATAAGTTGATTCACAGCAGAAGCAGGAGCCGTTCTGCTTTGCAGCTTGTCAGCACTGGGACTTACAGCTCCTCTAAGTGTGTGCCTACAGCAGCGCTGCACAGCTGCCTGGAGTGGGGCAAAGGAAAGCAGATGGTAGCAGGACCTCCACTTTCAGTTCTGCATGTGGGAGAAAGGCTGAGGTAGGGATCTCAGTGCAGGGGACATAGATTGTACTGTGAGTGGGACTGGGAACCTGTTTTGTGATAGTGGGGTTGCTTTACTGATGGGTTTTTGCTGTTGTGAAATCTTTTCCTAAGTATGAAGGAAATACTTTCATACATGATTACTAAGGTTACTAAGAGCAAATCTGGTAGCCGTTCCTGTAGTACTGTCTGCTGCACAGAAAAAGGATTGAAGATCTGTGCGCCAACAGCAGTGATTTTTTTTCAGAAGACTTAACAAGCCTATCTCTGTTAATTAAACATACTGCTCAAGTCAATCACACATAGTGCTGCACTTCCAACTATGGATTCTATTTCTCTTAAGGTATCTCTCTGAATTGTAGTGGTTTGTTGTGAAGGATAGTAGAGCTAGTCATTGATGGTATAAATTAAACATAGACAACCTTGCATTCAATTTCGACTTTTGTTTGAATTTCATTCAAATAAAATTTTTCTTCACTGGCTTAGTTTTGTCTAAGACAACCTCTCCTCCTCATCTTCCCTCTAATAATTACCTATTGAAACATGAGAACTCAACAGTGCAGGCCATGTATACCATACTGCAAGTCCTACCTTCATTTAATACTATACTGTTGTCGAAGGTAGCCTATTAAACAATTATGTTGTTTAATTAGACAATTGATACTTCCTGTCATTATTCACTTGGGAGAAGAGGACAACACCCACCTCCCTACAGCCTCCTTTTAGGTAGTTGTGAAGGGCAATGAGGTCTCCCCTCAGCTTCCTCTTCTCCAGGCTAAACATCCCTAGTTCCCTCAGTTGCTCCTCATATGACTTGTTCTCCAGGCCCTTCACCAGCTTGGTCGCTCTTCACTGGACACGTTAGCTCTACTCTGGACGTGGTGCTTCCATATATTGCATAGGTGTTCAGAGAAGAAGTAATATCTTCAGCATATCAAGCAACTTGCCGTTGTAAGTCATAACACAATTCTGGAGATGGCAAGAGTGCTGTATAGTGGATGATGTGGGTTTATTCATGGATTGGATGTGCATGAAATACTCACATTCCACCTTCATCAGTACAGCAGACTTGAGTGCATTAGAAGTACATGCACCAATAGTAAAATACATAAACACATCTTAGGCAAAATTGTTTATCAGTGATACTGTTTGTTAAAACAGATCTCCCTAAGCAAGGTGAAGGTGACAACTTTGTAAAACAATGAGTCCTCTGTTGCCCACTACTTCTGTTGTATTTCTTCCAAACTACTCTAATTCTGTAACAGATTTTAAGTTCTCTGCCCATATGTGAAACTATTTCTTGAATGCAATATGAAAAAAAAACAACTATTTAAAATCCACTCCAAATATAATCTGTATCCGATTTGAGATAATCTGATAAGACTCCCTAACACATTCATTTCAGTTTCAGATGGATCTTGTCCCAGGAACCCATCCATTCTTTTGCAGCTTCTCTCACAGCAGGATCCTGGGAACTTCCCCTCTTTTCACAGGTTGGATTTTTCTTTGCAGGAAACTGAATGCCATGTACTCCATGTCACATTTCTGACCTGCGTGGTCCATAACAAAAACACTTGCTTTCATTAAATCAGAGTAGTCTTTTGGCTGGATTTTATTTGTTGCTTGCATGCCTCAGTACTGATATTTTTTTTGTCAGTACAAGTATTCCTTTGTTGTGGCTAGTTGGATGGCATATCAGCCACACAAACCTTAGCTTTTTTGTCACATGGTGAAATAGTTATCTAAAACATTTAAAATTACTGCTCTGTCTTGCAGCATGTATTAATCGATATTATTAGGAAAAAGGGTATGTGCGCATGTTCTCCGTACTGTTGTGAATTCAGAAAAGCCATGGTACAATTATCTAGCATTTCACTCTCAGTTTGCAGCTTTCTGTTCCTTGTTCTTTTTTCTCCCACAGTTTCTCTTTCAATTTTTCTCAAAAGGACAGCCTGAAAACACATAATCTTGCTTCCAAATCTATTTAAGAATAGTGGCCTCTGGGAGGATAGCACACTCATACTGACTTAGTAGCTCTTATTCCCTCTGCTGGTGAAGCTTTCAATGGCTATCAGAAGTGGAGCAAGTAAAAGGTTGCAGCAACTCTTTTAGAAACAGAAGTCATGTGCTCCTAAACATTTAAGAATTTTTCTATGGCCTAGTGAGTACTAGTGTCCACTGCTGTATGTGTGCCAGTTGTATGAGTGATGTGGTATAGGTGGTGGATGAGGGAAAGGCTGTGGATGTAGTCTACCTGGACTTCAGTAAAGCCTTTGATGCAGCACCCCAGTTATTTGTAATTTAAACTCAGTTATTCAGCAATTGACAAACAAAAGTAGAATACAATGATGTGAAAAGCTTGGGCTCTTTTGGTATCCAAAAATCCATGTGATAACAGGCCACAGGTAATGACCATACCACCTTTTGGGGGCAGAGGATGTGTATGTGTGTGGTCAGACTGTAGAGAAAAGGGATTGATAGAAACAGTGGACACAGGTGACAGCTTACAACATCACTTTGCTTTGAACACACAGATTTCCCAGGGCTTTTTGCTCAGACCAAGTATGCTGTTTTGTTTTGGTTGGGGTTTTGTTTTGTTTTGTTTTCCTTTTGGCTCACTGGGACTTGTTTTAAATTCTTACCATCCTAGAAACTGAATGTATTTAACTTACCTTTCAGGACATCTTAGGCCCCCAGAGCATGTTCAATCTGGCTTTTTGATTCAGTGAAGCACAGCTGATTTCTCACTTACTAAAGGATGTGAAGCAACTTTGTAGCTGATTATATAAAAGCACCATAAAACAACTTCACAGGAATTCCATCCATGTCTGTCTGAACTTTTAAAGCAACTTCAGATTTTATTCAATGGGGTTCAGAAGGGGAAGTTTGCTTGGTCTCTTGAAAGCTCCAGTATCTGCTAAGCCCTGACAAGAAAGGTAAAACCGATCACATTTAACAGTAGGAAGCGCAAAGCAATATTCATCTCTGCCCTAACTTGTGAATCCAGGCTGATGAGACTGTGACCTGAAACAGTTCTGATTTTTGGAATGCTGCAGACTGCAGGTTAAAAAAAAAGACCTCATGCCTACAGGCTGGTTATAGGTGTTAAAAACTTCTCAGCAGCACAGTGTCTTGTTGATCAGTCATAAGCCAGACGTAAATATCACAGTCATCTTATGAAACCTTCCCGGCCTCCTCTAGCGCTTGCCTAGTGTTAAAGTTAATAAAGGCTAGGACGTCCATCCCATGTTGATAAAAATTATCTCCTTAGCAGGCAATGACATACAAGGCAAAGACAATAAAGGATTTTTTAACTGCTACTGGAACATCTAAGGTTTGATGCCAGATGGTGTCATACTGCTCTAAGACATAACTGACCCTTGGAATTTTGTACTTCAGGTTTCTCTGTGTCTAGCCCATGTCTATTAGAAACCAAAATCTAGCTAGGGCTAGATTTCAGAAAGCTTGTCAATTGAAACATAGCTGAAATGTATGCTTTAATATGCATGGCACGCTATGCACAATAGGTAGCATAACTGGTTTATTTATGCAGTTGTATCAACCAACTGTGACATTCTGGGTTTGGGAGTGAAGGAATGGAGGATAATAAATACTTTGCATTTAGGAAACTTCCTTCCCAGGTATAGAAATATTCATAGCTGAGGCTCTCCACTGAAAATACCTTGTCATTAACTTTAAAAAATACAGCCAATGGAAGTGTGGTTTGTTTCAGTAGCAGTAAAAGTAGTTCAGCTGAATTAAAAGCCTCAAATTATCAGTTTGTGCTGTGGGCAAAACCAGACAGAAAGCCAATGCAGTTTATAAAATGCCATTGTAAAACATTGTACAGTGCTTTTTGGCTAAATTTGCCACAATTTTCATGTGTAATATGTAGCTTACTTTGTGAAATACCAGACTGTGTAACTTGTACACAAAAAAATGAATGCTGCCTGTTAGTAAAAAGATATGCATTTATTTTGCCTAAGAGTCCTAGAGCCAGTATTTGAAGAAATAAGTAAAAGTTATCAACCTCTCAAACCCTTGGTGAGTTTTGCACTTGTGAAGAAACAGCAGCAGGCCAGGCTTGCCTCTTAAAATCCTAGATTTGTTGGTTATAATAAATAATAAATGTAGTTTTTCAGGACACTCTTAATCCATTAGGCATCACAGAATGTTAGTGTGTTGTGTTGAGCTTTCAAAACTTCCTTTCTTGACTCTTTTGTCTCACCTCAGTATCTTTGTGGTTATTTATGTCACTGAATAACAGAAAAGATACTGTAAATTTGCAGTGAGTGCTGTCTTCTAATTTTCGGCTTCAGAAATGGCGTATCATTGTTAGACAGCTCGAGCAGTACAAATTTATCATCTTTTCTTTGCTATCCAATGCACTGGTTTTCAAATAATTTCAGAGTTAAATGCTTTGATGTTAAAATATTCTGTTCATCTAATAAAGCCAAGCTATATCAGGATTTGCCTGTCCCACTTAATTTAATCATATTTTCTGGTTTGGGCATGTATCTTATTTTGTTTTTATCTTTGAAATGTAAAGCTATTCCTATTTTTGTGAAGTTTGCTGATAACTGCTTTATCAGCGTTTTTTTTACGGACTTCAAGTTCTAACATAGAAGCTTCACTTAAATGTTTGGCTTAAGGTAACTATTCAAAATTGTAAACAATACCTCTAATTTATACTGTATATATATGTTTATAACATTTCTGGATTCTTAATGCATTGCATTATGAGATGGGGAGCAGATGAACATCAGATTTGTTCTTATGCCCCAGTAAGATAGGTCTAAGAACACGCTCGTAAATCTGGTACACTTTTATTTGAGAGACTAAATATAGATCAGACAATTCCATCAAAGGTGTACTTAAATTTCTACTTTCTGAGGGAATTCTTTCCTTTCACACTACAAATAAAATGGACTGACAAAAAATTGAATGTTTGTCTTGATAATGTTTTTGTGGTAGCTTTGCTTGAATTGACCTTCTGATGGCTGTATTCTGGTTTTGTTTAGTTTCTTATCATTAAATTGTGATGATCTAAAATGAGTCACCTGTATGCTTGTGGAAGTGTCTATTTTAGCTGGAACAAAATTTTCAGTAATATTAAACATTTTTCCTCGTGCATTATAAGAGTTTACTTAAGAACCAGGAAACACCATGTGTGAGGAATTTGTGTGTTCCAGCTGTACAGAAACACTGAAACACTTTCTGCTGTCTACTTTTACAGGTCCGATTTGTGAAGAATGTGACTTCCTGGAAGGAAATGAAACCAGGATTTTACCATGGACATGTATCTTATTTGGACTTTGCAAAGTATGTTACCCTTGGATTTACCTCTTTGAGTAGCACCGTAGTGGAAGTTGCCTGGCTCCGGCTGGGCTGTTAGTGCCCTCTTGTGATGAAAGTCTGACAACTGCGGTTTTGAAAAATTCCATTTTCTGGCCTGTAGTAATTTGACTTGCTGTAAAAGGCATTGAAATAATTCTTGTGGCGTTGAATCCTGCTGCTGCTAAAATTAATTTAAAAGAAAATGGGGTAAAAAATCCCTCCAGTGACTTCAGAGTTTCAGGATCATATCTGTATTCCTGCTTTTTTTTTTTTGCTTCTGGATCTAAAGCAGTGATCCTCAGCTCAGTCTTGTGAAACCTCCCCTTGAACTGACAGGTCAGTTTTCCCTAAGATGCTTACTAGGCAGTGCTTCATCGTGCACTTGCAGAAAATAGTATAAAATTGAAAGTGGATTTTTCAGATCTCAGCATGTTCAGTTGCACAAACAATAGTAACTGCTACTTTTACCTCTTGCTGCTGGTCAGTCTTCAGTAATGTTCTGTTCCTGTTATTAGAATGTTTTTTAATTAGTTTTTTGTATGTAGGAATTTAATTTTTTAGTAATTGCTTTTAATTACTCGTTCTGTCATGTACAAAGATTTTTAATTCTAGCTTTTAATTACGAAGAATGAGAAGGGGAAGTGTGAGCTTCATAGATTCCCAGTACAGTATATTCTACAATAGAAAATGCTAAAAGATTCAGTAGTAGCTGAATTGCCAGTAGCACCAAGGAAACGTTTGAAGTTTACAAAAAGTAACAGGCAAGAAGTCTTAATTGTAAATCAATCAATAACACTAAATGTATCAAATTTTCTTAGCTTCCTTTCTGCCTTTTTAAAGTTAAAATTCTGTGGCAGTAAAAAACTCTTAAACTGAATAACAACTTTATGAAACAGCAGAGGTGAATGTTATTTTATACATTACTTGTTTCATAAAGCTGAAAACATTTACAGCTACTGAAACTTTTTAAACAAAAATAATTATACATCTAGAAAGCATCTATGCAATTTCACAGATTTCTTTCATCTGCATCTTCCCTTCAGGTCTGTGTTATCCTTGTGTTTCTGTTTGTTATCCTTTCACCTAAATGATTTATTTTTTTCCCCACAACGGCATGCTTTCATAATACTTTGGGTTTTCATTATTAAAACAGTATCTTGAATACTCTGGTTGTGCTTGGCAAGACCCACACTTTTAAGGCTGTGAGGTATGTTCTTGTAGTGAATATTCTTATAGTTGAGAAGTGTACAATATTTCAGAAAAGTCTATGCTGCCTGATACGCAGAAATCAGACTTAGGTCCACTGTCAACTATCAGAAGTACCTCTGGAATTATTCTGAAGCTTCAAGTGCTGGATTCAATGGATGACTAACAATATTGAGGACAAGTTATCATAATCCATCCATGTAGAAATTATAGTATTACAGAATCACAGAATTACCAAGGCTGGAAAAGACCTTTAAGATCAAGTCCAGCCTGTGACCCAACACTACCACATCAGCTAGACCATGGCACTAAGTGCCTCATCCAGCCTTTCCTTGAACACATCCTGGGACAGTGCCTCCACCACTTCCCTGGGAAGTCCATTCCAATGTCTAATCACCCTCTCTGTGACGAAGTACTTCCTAATATCCAACCTAAACCTCCCCTGGAGCAGCTTGAGGCCATGCCCTCTTGTCTTGTTGCTAGTTGCCTGGAAAAAGAGCCCAGCCCCCACCTGACTACAACCTCCCTTCCAGTAGTTGAAGAGAATGATAAGGTCCCCCCTGAGTCTCCTTGAGGCTAAACAATCACAGCTCCCTCAGCCTTTCCGTATGAGGTTTTCCCTCTAGTCCTTTCACCATCTTTGTTGCTCTCCTCTGGACCCGCTCCAGCACCTCAATATCTTTCTTGAAGTGAGAGGCCCAGAACTGGACACAGTACTCGAGGTAAGTCCTCGCCAGTGCTGTGTACAAGGGGAGAATTACATCCCTACTCCTGCTGGCCCCAGTATTCCTGATACAAGCCAGGATGCCATTGGCCTTCCGGGGCCACCTGGGCACACTGGCACATGTCAACCAGTGCTCCCAGGTCTCTCTCTGCTGGGCTGCTCTCTGTTTTAAATTTTTTCCCGTTTTGTTTTGTTTGTTTGTTTGTTTTTTTAAATTTCTGATCCTCTCTTTTTCCCTCTTTTCTCTGGCAAATGGTTGGAAAAAATGTCTTCGCAATTGCCAAATCATTATTGTTATTAAAAAAGTTACAGTGGTAAGTAGCATATGTTTTCATAGCAGAATCTAGTTTTGCAGGGTCATGTGCAAGTCCGTATGAATGTACAATCCAGCACTAAGATTTCAAAGGACTTTGACACCTGCGTTTAACAACAGATACATATTATTGGTTGAGGCTGCTACTTGGTCACAGTGTTTGTTACAGTCTTACACAGCACTTGCAGTACAGTCTGTAGAAGGGAACACATGTCTCAGGCATTTCAGTGGACTTGAAAAAGTTTGATGTCTGTGCTTTACATCACAACATTGACACACTCCCATTTTGCAGACCTCAAGGATTAGGAGCTGGCATACAGACAGATGTCATTAATGCCACCTTTAATTGCCACGTTCTGATTTGTTGGTACTCTTCTGGCAATTCTGAAGAGTCAGTTGCTCCTTCTGTAGCCTTTAACAATTTCTGTATCTGTAGTCCTGATCCTTTGCCAAAGTGATGGCTTTTAATTGATTTTTTTTCTAAGTTCCTCTTTTCTGCTGCTTGTTTTATGTTTCTGTTCTTCAGCTTTCGATTTAAGATTCCTCATATGAACAGTCTCTGGTATGATAATTTACAGGGTCCCACTTTAACAGTAATGGTATTGCATCTTAAAACTAAAAGCACTCTGTTTTAGCCAGGCTAGGTGGCTTGAGTGGCCCTCTCTTGATGCAGAACACTTTTCCAATTTGCCTGGGAGGAGAGGAGACTTTCTTTCCCAGCTTCCCCTAGCCTTGCTTCAGGACACTTGACACGCTTGCCATTTCCATTGGGTTATAGCCTCTTTAGTGTCTGGATACCACATTTATTTGCCACAGTAATGTCTCAAATGGGAAAGAAAATTAAGAAATGTATTGTAAAAGTTGCGTTGAATGTATATCATTGAAAGGTAGCATTTGCACAAAACAGTTTTGGTGATGTAAATCTTTCTTGTGTGTCACATGGGCTGGCCACCTCATTTCATCAAGCTTCCTGTTTGTACCAGGGTAAATGGAAATTTTCTTAGGGTAAATATGGAAGAAAAAAAATTATATCTTTAGATAGAGAAGTTAATATGGTCACAGATACTATCATAATCTTATATTTAATAAGCATAGTCATATAGATTGAACCCAGGTAATGGATGGGCTCTGAGCTCTGTCTTCCTTCTGTTAAGAGTTCATGTCTCAGACAATTGGAGACCTGCCAGGAAAACCACTTGCAGCATTGCATAGCACAGCTCAAGAGAGCAGGAAATCAAAATCAAACTTCCTTGTACTTATTTATAAACACGTATGTGGCCACTAAACTAATTAAGGCATTTCTGGAGTCAGAATGGTTGTATAAACATTTGTATTGTCTATTGTGTGAGAATATTTCAGGTTTGTTTATTTCTCTAATTAAAAAAACTAAACCAACCTAAAATCACACTCCTAGGAAAACTGAAATTGAACTCACATTCATGTAATGCTCTGGCTAGGGGGATGGAAGGAAATTATCATTAAAATTCCTATCACCATCATCTTCTCTTTATATAGATTTCAGCTGTATCATAAAATCATCAAGGTTGGAAAAGACTTTCAAGATCTTCAAGTCAACTGTCTGCCCTATAACCTCTAAACCATCTCCTAAAACACCACATTTACCTGTTTTTTAACACCGCTGGGGATGGTGCCTCTATCACCTCCTTAGGCAGACTGTTCCACTGCCTTGAGACAGACTTTTAAGTATCTGATGAGAAGCTTTGATTTGGCCTTTAAGAGACTTTTTTTTCCTCTTTTACTTTAGATTTGGTGTTAAAAAGAAACCAATTTACATAAATGTCATAAGAGATCCTATAGAAAGACTGGTTTCTTATTATTACTTTCTGCGCTTTGGAGATGATTACAGACCAGGGCTACGAAGGCGAAAACAGGGGGATAAAAAGGTAAAGTACATTTTATTATATATATTCTTCAATATTAAGTTAATATTTTGATAAAAGCTGAATAGTTCTTGTGTGAGCCTTGTGATCATCGTGGCTTTGTAGGTTATATTCTCCCCTTTGTGTCTGTACTGGACCAGTATGTTCTCCCTTATAAATTTACTCTATGTTGCAATTTGTAAAAAAAAAATTAAAATAAAAATTTCAGGCATTTGGAATTGTAAGTATAGAGTTAAACTTATTCTCCTGCATAAGAAATCAACATCTCCTTTTGACTGAGATAGCTATTTTTCACCAAAAGCTGTAGAACTGTGATGCTTTGGCTTTGATGTTTATTTTTTTATAATTAGTAACCCTTTAAAAAAATGTAAATACTGTAATGAAATTCTACAAAGAGTCTACTTGAAACTATGGAGTATGATTCATGCATTTCTATATTTCCTCCATCTGTCTTAGGTGGCTCTAGGAGTTTTTCAGGTTAGCATATTCAAACCTTTATTATTAGTACAGTTTTTGAATGGCAGCATAATTAGGCTTCATAATATATTTATTCCAGAAAGAATTTATACATCCACACTCATGGTTTGTAGTAAGACATTTGTTGGAGTATGTCACTTTGAACCTTCTTATATCGGGAAGAAAAGTAGTGTATTAAGTATATGAATGTAGTTTATAAAGCTATAGCTAGAAAAGTGTGGAAGCTTTTATAAAATGTAAAGATATTTCATACTTTGCAGAGCCAGACACTTTTGCTCGACAGTATTTTCTTAAACTGATAAAATTTTTCTGTTACGTGGACAATTCAGTGTAGCACTGTGAGAATATCGAGAGACACTGAATACAGCTTAGGCTATACACCATAACAAGTCGTAAATGTGACTAATAATTTTGTGTGCTCGAACCAGAATACCCCCTACACAAGTAAAGTTTTTTAAATACTGCAAACAGACCGTTTTGCTTTCCTTTCCAGCTGATAACTGCTTCTGTTGTTTAGGTTTTGGCGCCATCTTCTGCTACTGCATTTCAGTTTGTCCAGACATTCTACAGCATAGGTAGAGGAAAGCTTCAAGCAGAACAAATTGAAATTAAACTTAAAAAAATGCATCTTCATACAAGTGGCTAAAGAGATGATTTGGTGATATAGTATCATAAAGGCATTTTTAAAAGAGAGAATCTCCTCTTTTGTAACCTTTTCTGTTCCTTTTCATGTGGAGCATGATTTGGCTAGTGGAATTCCTTCCTGGTAGAGATTGGAAAGCTGAGCATGCTACCATGTCCAAGCTCTTTATAGGACTTAATATTTGTTAAAAAGACTGAAATTTTACAGTGCTGGTTTAGTGTTGAATTATAATATGAACAGCCTTGTTAGGTAGTTGCTGGGAAACATTAAACCAAAATCCCTCAGTCTACTGTTTGGTAGACTGCTGCACAGTGAGCTCTGATTTGCTCCTAGTTGCAATATTTGTAATGTATTGCACTATTATTTTGTGTTTTTCTATTAAGAATGCTTTTTTCATTTTATCACTATCATACCACCTTATTTAGGTCTGAGACTTAGTGTCACTATACAGATGTAACTTGTCCTCTAAACATTTCTAGTTCATTTGAAGTGAAATTGATTTGCTGTGCCAAGTTTTAGGGTTTCTTTCATTTAAATCTGGTAATACTATTTTTCCATGGTGTTTCCAAGAAAACTGTACACATAGATATGGTGTCAGCTTTACATACATTAGTTATGAATTTCAGTAAACTCAACGATGGATTGACCCAATCACAATGTCTATAACACTGACATCTGTTCTAATCAGTGTTACAGTGGATTGACTAAGAGCTCTTCAAGTGAAAAGTAGGGGAGGAAAAAATGCAGTTTTTCTAATGGAAGTCAGTTGTGCCTTTATTAAGTGGAAAGGAATCTCATCATACTTTACACCCATATCCTCCTCTCAGTCCATACTACAGCATTTGTATGGAAGAGTTCTTCATTAATTTTGTTTCTATATCCCTGAGCTTCCATAGTTATAGGTACCTTGCTTCCAAGAATAGTCAGTAAATACAAGTGTTTCTTACGATAAAATCTCTGGATGGAGTAGTCAAGTTAAGTATATAAGAGATGTGTGGAAGGAGGCCTGTCCTGTTTAATATACTAAGAAAATTACTTGCTTGCTGTTGTGTAATAGCCATAAAATAACCTGCAGGTATAAGCAAAGAAGTCTTTCTCTTGACAGATGCCAGTTCATGCTTAGTATATACATTCATAAGTTAAGAGGTGCATTTGAACAGTTTAGCTTTTAGGTAATGTTGATGTTATGAAGTACTCATGATAGATCAGTGCAGAATTCTTTAGAGAGCTATGCCTAAGAAAGCATACCAGTGTCTTGTTTTCCTAGTTAGGCTGCATTTTTATCTGTGATACGTAATATGTACGAAGTATTCCAAACTCAGAGTACAATGTGGACCAAGACATCACAAGTTAATCCCTGCTTTGGCCTGATATCAGTAAGTTTTTCAGATTATCTCAGAAACTTGACATCAGAATAGAAGCAAAAGATGTTGTACTTCTTCTAAAACTGAATAATTAAGCAAATGTTTATTTATGTAGTTGTTTAGAACAGAAGCTTTTAATTACATAGAAGAGTGTAAAAAGTGTGATCACTTATCTATCCTAGATACATGGCTTATATCTTGTTTAGAAATAAAATAAATGCTTAATTTGTAGTGACTGGGTCAAATATTTACAAATTGTTTCCAGTGCTAATGGAGTTCTTACTGTAACTGTGTTCCTGCATTTGAAATTGTGTTGCTACAGCTTTCTGTCCACATAGAGCCATGTTGTATAGAATATTCTGTTATGCAGTGAGCAACGTGCTTTCACTTCTTCTGATTGCCAAAATCAAATTAGCTTCTGAAATGGCAGTTGTCATAATATTTAATGTAATAGAACTTTGTTCAATCTAAAATATAAAATGCACAGTCTTCTATGTTATAAAGATCAAGTTGTTGCAGTATTACACACATCCTGGTGGCATTTGGAACTTTATCTTTAGTCACTTCTTTTGTAAGGGAAAAATAATTATACCAACAATTATTGACTCTTCTTTGTTTTGACACAGACAGCCTTTATCAAGGTTATATCAAAGGTATATCAAATGTATCAGGTAAGATCAAATTGCTTGTTAGTTCTAATCATAAAAGAATCTCCAAGCACTTTTTAAATTAAGACAAGTTTAAGTCCTCCTAAAAACACTGTGAAAGCAAGGCTTAAAAAAAATTAGGTTTTTTTCTTGCACATTGTACTTCATGGTTTTTTCTCCCCACTACAGTTAGCAACTAACCAGGCTGAGATGCTTATTACATATACTAGATTTTGTCTTTGTTCCAGACCTTTGATGAATGTGTGGCAGCTGGAGGTTCGGACTGTGCTCCAGAGAAACTTTGGCTTCAAATTCCTTTCTTCTGTGGCCACAGCTCTGAATGCTGGTAGGGATATAAATGTAGCTTACGTTGTTAGTCAATTATATCAGTGCTGAAATCTAAACTTAACAAATTTGAATATGTAGCACAGCTGGGGAAAGTGTGAGGGGCTTGACAGAATGAAGCAGTAGGTACTTTAGTAATGTATTTTCTTTTGAAGAAGCATTTTAGTGAAACAGTCTTCCAGTTCTTTAAACAAGCAATGTGTTAGGATACTGTATCAGGAGTGCTATGAGAGAAAACAGATGTTTTCAATTGTAAAAATAATTTTTGTACATTTGGAGTCTTGACATTTTTCTGTCAAGCTACAATATCCATCTTTCTGAATGGAGATACTTTGTTCAAGCTCCTAGAGTTTCTGGGAAAATAAAATAATTGAGACCAAAATAAATTTCTCTTCCTAAACCTTTACCAGACATCCAGTAGTCAATGCTAATAGGTAGAAACTGAAACAAGGGCAATAGTGTCCATCTGTCAGTGCATTGTTTCATAACAATGGTACAGACTTTTAAAAACTCAGTAAAAGGACATAGATGATTTGAAGGATTATGACTGAAATCACAGGCAATTATTTCTCAAAGGTACTGTTCATGTAAACATAAGGAAAGGAAATGCCCACTTGGGAGCTCTTCTTTCAGTGTCTGTTGGTCAGACCTATCTACACCTGGGCTAGGTGGAAGAAGCAGAGAAGCAAAGGACTCTGAACTTATACTTTCACCCTGTCTAGAGCTATAATAAGGAGGAAAAAATGTGTGATTTTTGTCTGTTGTTCAGTAGGGAAGTCTTGCCATTAAGTGCAGTTACTTTCTAGTTCACAGTTACGCTGCTGGGATGCAAAAGAGAAGTTGCCATTTCTGGTATCTACTGTAAGAGTGAAGACTGAGTATCGAGGTTTAGAAAATGTAAATCCTCCTAAAATTGCATGAATAGAGGCAGTAATCATCTACACACATGGATTTTTATTTTTTTTTTGTGGGTGAGTTATTTTAATAACTAGTGAAATCAAATTTTTAGATAAGAACACAGATGAGAGAAACTGGAAAGGGAAATGAAGTTAGGAATGTTTATAACTTTAAATGAGTCTTGCCTTTCCAATACAAATGTTCTATTATGAAATAATCTCCATCTAGGGACCAAGGATTGTTGGCTGACATCAGAACTTGCTGTAATTGTTCTCTGTCATTTTAGGAATGTGGGAAGCAGATGGGCTTTGGAACAAGCCAAGTACAATCTGATTAATGAGTACTTCCTAGTGGGAGTTACTGAAGAGCTTGAAGACTTTATCATGTTACTGGAGGCAGCTTTGCCCCGGTTCTTCAGGGGTGCCACAGAACTGTACCGGACAGGTATTTCAGTGTTTGATTTCTGTGGATTTTTCATCCACTTGTTTTAATGTGAATTCTTTAAACCTTGAGGAATAGTTCTGAGTCTCTGCCCGGTTTGCCTCTCAATTGGCTGATGTTCCTACACAAGAGACAAACACTTTTAAAAGACTGTCAGTACAAATCTTTGAGGGCAACCCACGTATCTTCCTGCCTTGCACAAACTGTAAATACTTAAGGCTGCAGTAAAGGCAGTTGTGTAGGTATACCACACTTAAAAAATTGTGACAGGTGTTTGTCAGAGCATTTTTGAAAGGTCTTGCAGGAGCTTCGGTTTTGTAAAGGTTCTGTTTCCTCAGAAGCCCTGCTGAAATTTACTGTGCTTGATGCCACCTGGTTGGTTGTGCTAAAAGGTCCAAGGGATACAAAGGCCCAAGTATATCATTATCTTCCGGAGGCTTTAATAAGATGTTTGTTATATAGCTAGTAGCTACATATCTAGGAGCCAGCCATGCAACTCTCAGTGAAGAAAATCTTACAATCTTAGGAAACAGAAGGAGGAAAGGGTCTAATGTATGGAGCTTAGATGTATAGTATTAACAAGTTTCTTATAAGGCAACAGACAGCACTTCTTAGGAAAAATGATATCATTATTTTGGTCATCTTCCTCTCATGAAAGAAGCCTCTTTCTCTGCAGTTTTAAAATTTCTTAACATTTGATACCAGATTAACATCTAAATATTTAATGTTTGAAAGACCAGTCTTACTTCAAGTACATTACGTGGCATAATCTTGTTCCTTAAGTGTTCATTCCCTGGGTTTATTAGAATAAGAAGGAAGAACTGAAAGAACTGATGCAAAATTCATTAAGATTTAGTGAGAGAGACTACAATTTTCCAACCCCAGGTATTGTGATAATAAATTCTGGATTAAATTCTGTCACTTCTAATGCAGTTTATCAATATGCTGAAAATATAAAACTCTGTAAATAAGAGGACAGTAAACATTTTTTAATCACATTGACTTAACAAAAGTTAAGTTATTGCTTTCATTTTGCATTTAGGAAAGAAGTCTCATCTTAGGAAAACAACTGAGAAAAAACTTCCCACAAAAGAAACTATTGCCAAGCTACAACAGTCTGAAATCTGGAAAATGGAGAATGAGTTCTATGAATTTGCATTGGAGCAATTTCAGTTTGTCAGAGCACATGCAGTTCGGGAAAAAGATGGAGAACTGTATATTCTGGCCCAACACTTTTTCTATGAAAAGATTTACCCTAAATCAAACTAAGGACCCTGTACTGTTAGATTTATGGACCTAAATCTTTGATCACATCATCATCTTAGTCCTCAACCATGGAAATGAGATTGCTTGTAGACCTCCAAGACATTTCTTTATAGATCTGAGAAAAGTGGGCTGTGGATCACCTCCAGGGCACTGGATACTGGCTGTGTTGGTAATCCAAAAACAAAGGTGTCATTTCTTGTATCTAACTAATAGTTTCAGTGGGAGTTAATACCTTTACCTGAAGAAATCTACACTTTAATTGGGAGCAATTAATACACAGCAGTTCTAGTTGGAAATATAAACAACAAAAAATGCTTCTGTTGATGCTTTTTTTAATTTTCAGAACAATTTATTTTCATTTCTACTTCTGTGAAGAGGAAGTAATTTTTCCCAGCTTTCAACCTGGAAATTTTGGTTGTATACAAGATGATTAGTCTTGATAACTGGTTGACCTCTGTGCTTTGTTTTTGTGAATCATGTCACATGATATTAATTAGGATGGTTAATCATGTTCTGCTGAGAAATACTGCTGCAGCTGGAATTGCCCATATTTATATATGTGGTTTTATTAAAAAATTACAATTAGTCACTGCTGTTAAAACATCTTTTCCACATTAATAATGTAAAAAGTTAAAGAATCAGAGCGGTGCGAGTTTTGTTGGTTTTTTTTATCCCCGCCACCAGTGACTGAGGTTGGGAAAACTACAGAGTTGATAGCAGTTCCAGTTGATCCTTACACAGTGGTATAAAAGTCATCAACTCAGTATTAAGTTTCTCCATGGATTCTTTGTAATAATTGTAAACTGAGGTATTGGTGAATCCATATTATGACTCCATTAGTGAGCTGTGGTATGGTTAGGGTTTTCCTACTGCTTCGATACTTTTACCTGTAGAATATTTTTACTAAGGTGCTTTATAATGTGTTTTAAAGCATTGCATTTACAAAAGAAGTAAAATGCTGTAAATACTGCTTATTTTATGTATTTGGACCAAAAGGTTTAAAGTAACTAGTTTAAAGTGGGTTTTTTTGCACCAGTTCTGTTAACATGTGAAGTGAAAAACATCACATCTGCTTCCTGGTTAACTGTTGGACATTGCTGAAATGCACTTCAGTGACCTCTCTGACTTCAATACCAGAATGCTGTCCAGGGATTCTCTTTACAGAAATGTTGTCTTCATCCTTCTTATTATGGTAAGAGGAAAAGAAGAAAAATGTCATGTGTAGTCTGGTTGAGAAAGATGCAGTGACTTTGACGTAATTATATTTACATAACTGCCTTATGTGTCTATTGTAAATTCGCGAGTTGCCATTTTTAACAATGTGAAACACCTGGTAGATAAGTACATTCAAATTTGAGAGCAGATATTTGGGGTCACTGCATTATAGCAAGTGGCAGTGGACAACTACAAGAATTTCTTTCCTGTTGAATTTTCTTAAAGATCTGAGTATTTACACATCTTACACCTGCCTTTACTAAAAGTGCTTTTCACAGGATTTGGTTGGGGAAGGCACTTAGGAGAGAGTAAGGAGTGGTGGTAAAGGTTTAAATTCTTAAGGGATGATGCTGAAGTCTTAGTCTAAAATTACCAAGTGGAGCTTCTTTAACTAACTTGTTCTTGTAATGAAAACAAAGGAAATGGAAAACAGTCTGTGAACTGGATGTCTGCAGCCAAAAGCAACAGTCCAATTACAGAGAGAATAATGAGAGACCATCAAGTACATCTTGCATTTTCTTTGTTTTCTTTGATTTTTCCCTTTGCATTTTAAAAATAGATCTCTGTTCTTCCCAAATAATCAGGGAAGTTCCTTCTGATATCTTACAATTTATATAGGATGAACTATGCATAAGATTTCCTGTTCTAATTTTTGTCTATTGACGTCACTCATAATGCCAGCACATTTGGGAATAGGATGTGGTAGTTCATGCATGAAGAAATGTTTCCTAGCTAAAGAAATTCAGGAGTCACACATAAGGAGTAGCTAATGGAGATCTAAAATTGTTTGTAACAAATCCCTAACTTTTTTGAAATAAGATGAGTATTTATAATCCCAGGAAACATTATCCGTTCAGTGATAGTTTCAGGTTAGGCATTATTTTGACTATGTTGTTTGCCTTCAGAATCATTTAGATCAGTTTACCTTCTTAAGTCTCTTTCAGAATTTTCAGAAGAGCACCTCTAAGAGAGCAGAGAAGTTTCCTAAGTGTAAACACATAATATTCATCTAAGTAACAAAATAGGTATGTAGACAAATGCTTCCGTTTTAACAAGAAAAAATAGAAAAACTTATAGTGATTTCAGTAGAGTCTACAGAAACCTTTTCTATAAGCAACTTTAGAAGTTATGTTTCTTTTTTTTTTTTTTCTCCCACGATTTAGGATTTCTTCATTATTAGTCTTCAGTAAGAAAAACAGTAGAACAATTCCATTTAAAAAAAAAATAAATTAAAAGGGCAATATATTTTTCATAGCTCATATGAGAAAACACAATTTGTTTAATCAAGTATCACTTACTGTTCTCTGCTGTGAACTGACAGCATTGAGACATTTTAGCAATTATTTTTTTTAATGCTAGCTACAATTGCAGAGGGATTTATTCCAAGATGCACTCTGAAAATATTATTGTCTGTAGAACATAGAAATAATCAAGACCATTTACTTGTGTATTTAGTGCAACCATTAAGTCAACTATGAACTTCTTAGAATCCTTTGAATTCAGAACTATCAAACTTGGATTTACCAAAAGACAGTTTATGAAAAGGAGCTTTCCAGATTTTTAATAAGCTGCTCTCTATTAATATATTTAGAAATTGAAAAAATCCAAATTCTTGGTATTAAAAATATTTTACAATATATATACAGAATGTATTTTGTGTATTTTCCTTTAATGAGTTATAGTGAAAAGCAGCAATACATGGATTTTTTGTTGTTGCAGGTTGTTTAATGAGTAAACTTACTGTGTAGCGTCCTGAACACGGATCTTTTAACTGAAGTCACTGTAGCCTCTGCACAGGAGTGAGATTGGATTTCTGCAGAGCTAAGTTCATTCGAAAGGTGCTGAAATGCTCATATACATATATATAGTTGAGAGTAGATGTTGTTACACTGTTCTGTACATTTTTGTACAAAATTAACACCCAGATTATGTGCAAAACTGTAGCCCTGGGGAAGCTCTCTCAGTGTCAGCATAATGGCACTTGGTCTAGCTGTGCTGGTAGGGAGACAGCCATGACCACAGCGTGCCTGGAGCACTTGGGATATGCTGGGCAGTGTTGGCAGGAGAGCAACAGTGGTTTTAGCTCCTTTCTGTCATCATTCTGCAGCTGTGCAATAAGAATTTTTCTTATTTTGTTAGTGCATCTATCAGCAGACACAAGTCTAGGGTGCAGAATGTCCTGTGTGCTCATTCCCACTTGTTCTGGGTTGATTTTCAAGCTCTATTGATTTTTTCTCTATTAATGGTACGCTGATTATAGCTTCATTTTCAAACAGGCATGAAAAGTTATAGCTCTACAATACAGGAAAGGAAGAAGCAGCCCATCCTTTTTGTTTGAAACATCTTTTCTGGGTACTTAGTTTTTCTGAAGATACTGTTTCTACTTTCCAGAAATAAACACTTGCATATTTATGGTCTCAGAGCAGTTCTATTTTGTATCAGGGAAAATTCCGTTATTTTCTGTTACAATTCTTTTCAAATTTTCTATTAAGCTTACCTGGTGTTGCTAAACATCAACAAAAAAAGTATACAGATGATGCTGTCTGAACTGTGCTGCTTAAGCAGTCAGTGGAAAGTCCTGATTCAAGTGCACTGCCAATTTAGCTCTTCAAAATTAGAGCATGTTTTATGACTACTAGAAATTAAACTTAAGGAAACTGTAAGGCTGCTTAGTTGCATGGATGCTTTCTTTCCTGTAAGCCTGTGCAACTATGTAACCTTTTGCAGCAGTATTTATAGAAAAAGAGCCCTCTTCCTGAGACTTTTCTGAAGCACAGTTATAAATGTTCAAACACTTGTACTGTCTGATACTTACATCAGCAGCTTTCTTTAGCTTCTGTAAAAAGAGACAGGTTTGTGAGCATTTTGAAGGCAGTAGTGAATGTAATTTTTTAAAAACGTGGATTGTGCTTCATGACGTTTTTCTTCTTAAACACACACACAGCTAAATAGTGCCTTTTTTCCTCACAATCCATGTTGAAGATTCTCACTCCCACTCACCCTCCGTAAATTGATTTGTTTGTGCAATACTGTTCCAACTTGAAACCATTTTGTCACAGCTGTTTGAGAAATAATCTCCATTTTTCCTTCCTATGCTGCCAGCTTTCTGTTGTTGAAGTGATTCAGTTGATTACCTAATGCAAATGCTATTAAATAAAACACCCAGTGGGAAAGGGAAAGAAAAGTCTGGTGTCCTGTCTTAATATTTGCATGTCACATTCACATTAAATGCTTTTTTTTCTAGAGGATGTTGTTATGCAGTATTGTGAACTTTGCAGCTGTTGTGATTTTGGAAGAGAGGGACAAGCTGGAGTGTGTAGCTTGTCTGTAATAATTTCATATAGCTATATCCAAATATATTTATAGGCCTTTAGAATTTTCATTGGGCTTTCTGGCAAGAAATGTAATAAATTTGCAGAGGGCATACACGGTGCTGGAAGTGTCAATGAAAAGTTCCTAATGTTAAAACTGGTATTTGCAAGAATAGACAGCTGGCATTAGAACAATGCATTGATACATACATGTTTCCCTGCCTGAGGGCAATGACCTGAACAAATGACCTGACTGATGACTGTGGCACTGTAAGACACTGAGTTACTGCAGTGATGAGTATGGTATAGTGCTTCAGTAGAACAGAAATGTAATTTCCCAAGTGCAAGCAAGCACTTAAAATATAGCAAGCATGGGTATGCTTCTCTGTTTAGGATTTCTGACAGGTACTGTAACCATTGCCCTGTAAACATTCCTAGCTGCCTGCACTATGCAGGTAAGCAGTCAGCTGCCCTGGCCAACTTTCTTAATGCAATAGTTTCTAAATATTTAGTTCTCGGCCTTGACGATTAAGAACCATCATAGAGTTACTCAGCAACTTCCACTTGAGAGTTTTGATGACTTAAATCTTCTTTTTGTTGCAAGTAGACATTTCCTTACTTCCATCGGTGGAAGTGATGGGTGTAATTGGGCACAGGAAAGAAAGTCTCTCTGCTTATATCAGCCAAGGGGAAGTGGAAAAATTGCCTGTATAAAGATACAGGACTTCCTAAGGTCACTGCACCTCCTTCTGAAATGATAAATAATAGTAATGAAGTTACAATAGAGAAAACACTTTTAAAACACTGACAGTAGGTTCTCCTGTGAATTACTCTAATACTACAGATGTGTTAAATACTGCTTGAACTTATTTTTTTTATCTGATGCTGCCAATTGCACTGGTAATTAGTCTCAGTTGGAATTCATGGGAGGGGAGTGAAAGAAGGGAAAGGGGGGTTTTGTTCAAAGCTAGGTATTTTTTTTTCAGGTTGTGTATTTTATTTTTTTTTATTGTTTGAATCTTGCATTTGATTTCAGTATAATTTCCTTACTTCTTAATAAAATACAAGAAGTTGCTAGTGAATGTCAAAGCAATGTCCAGATGTTTTCTTCCAGCACAAGTCCCCTGCTATGACCTCCCCTGGCTTCATTACCACATAACGCAGATGTGGTAACTTTCAATAAGAGCTAATTTAAAGGACTAATAATGCTCTTTATTAAAAAAAGCCTCTACAAAGAACACCTGTGGGCTAAAAATGAAGGCTTTGAGACCTTTCACCTTGTCATAATAACCAACTGCATCCTCATAAAAATGGAAAATACTGTGATAAACATTCTCTCCCCTTTTTCTGCATGTTTACAAGGCTGGTTCAGAATCCACTCTCAGATTTGCTGCACACAGACAGTAACTTCTCATAATAAACATGATGTCAAAATAATTGCACAAAAAACAACTACCTATCCTTCTACTGAAAAAATAATAATCTTGGAACAAAATAGATTAAAATGTTGATTCATGGGAATTGTGGTTATAGTTCAACTAAGCAGGTATTGTATTCCTCTGATGCTTTAAGAAATGGTTCACTACCTTACTGTATACATGCATGTGTTCACACTGCTATTGGTATGAACTCATCTGTGGTTTTCAATTGAAAAAGTACTGTACTTCAAACATAAATTCCATATTAATAAGGAAAAACAGTGTTCTATTTTTAGAGAGAAACGTACCTAATTTGGTATGATAATTTAAATGTTTTAACTCAACCAGAACTCTGGGTTTGATGCAGCAGTTACTGGAAAATATTACGAACTGTCGCTTTACCAAAAAAAGAAAAAAATTAGTCTAGAGAATAGGGGTCTTCTTGCCCTAAAGACATTATTGTCTTGACAAATATTGATTGCCATTTTTAGCACATAATAGACTTTGGCATCCTTAATCTCCTTTATTTAGAATTTAATAACTTTTAAAATGTTGCGTGACTTGGAGAATTGGCAAGGGGGAAAGGAATGCTGAACTGTTAGAGACTTGTGCAGTTCCAGGCTGGCTTTGTCAAGACTGTCTCAGTGCAATGTGTAATGATGACTGAATTTAAGAGCAAATGTTGCGTAAAGCAGTTGATTTGGTAATAAAGGGTATATATGCATCTGTGAAGGCAGTATGTAAAGAACAGAGGAAATTGCAGGCAGAAATATAAACCACTATATGAGTCTGCAGTAATTCCTTAACAGCTACCATGGCTATCTTTGGCCTAATTATCTGCTTTGGATCTTCAGTGCCTTCCCTTGACTGAATTAATTAATTCAAAGTTGCAGCTGTTATAAGCAAGGCCTGTACACTGACAAATCAAATCTCTCCTATTTTTAACCCCAGACCAAATACCTACTTCCAGTACTACTTATAGTTAAGCTATAGATTTGGAAAAGCAGATTACATTGACTGGGAGGCTTGTCAGCTCTGCATTTGAGATCCTTACTACTTGAAGATAAAATAGTCAGTAGTTGCATGATCAAAGTCAAATCCATGAAGTCTAGGAGAAAGTGTCTTGTGCTCAGATTATGTGGAGCAAAAATTGTGCACTTTTTTTTGGTGTCCATTCAGAATGAGTTCACTGGGCTCAGGCAGATTCCAACAAGACATCTGTTAATACTAAAGGCTACTTCGGAGAGATGGTTGAAAACCTGAGGTTTGCTTTTAGCAAAAATTGCTGTAAATGTTTTTCAGCAAAACTTTTCAACAAAGCTTTTGGGCAAATTAGGATTATTTTTTTTTCCCCTGTAAAAGCAGAGCAAAACAGGAAGACATCACTGCCTTCCCGCCACCCCAGCAAACATTCTTTGTCCGTGCCCTTTTTTTTCCCCAAGTGGATGGAAAAATGTGTGAGAGTGTATGACGTGTGTTCAGCCTCTCCCTTTTCTAAGCTGTCTCTGTGAGATAGCGTAATAAGTTTCATTCCTTCACGAGCCTTCCAAAGGGCAAGTCTTATCTTGCAGGTTGTAGGACATCAGATCACACTCCACAATGGAGTTTATCAAATTGGCTGTTTATTCAGAATCCCCTTTGAGAGTCTGGTGGCACTAGAGGTCCCTGTCCAGTGTGTTGGAGGTGGTGCTTGTGTATTGTGCTGAATTAGCTTGTGCATGCTAGTGACTGTGTGTACAACAGTTGGGATGTGTTTACCCAATGTATGACAGTCACTTAATCCAGCAAGAATATATAGCTTGGGTGTGTATTTTTCAAAAATCTTTGTGTAGGACAAGTGCATGACAAGATGAGTATCAGGCTGCAATCAACAAGTTTTATTAACAAAAGCTTTGCAGCCAGCTCTTGTGTAACTTTGGTTCCATAGCCCCTCCTTCCCAATTCACCTACCAAGGAATGTCCTCTTAAGTGTATATGTGTGTGTGTGTGACTACACATGTATAGTTCTCATCATTTGATCATACTAAGATAAATGGAGAGTGAATTACAAAGCCAGAACATCAGATACAAAGATGGCTTTGGAAGCCAAGTTTGAAAGCCTTAGGAGTGAAGCATCTCAGGCAGGCACTTTCAAAACCCGGTTTCTTTGTGTATCTGAAATGGCCTCTCAGCATCTGCTGAGAAGTTCAGTTTGGGCTTTACTCAGTTCTAGTACCTAGGAAACAAATTGAAGAGAGCTTTCTGCCATGTAAGATCATGGTATTCAAGCTTATTGATCCTTTAACAGCAGTGTTTTCCAAGACAGTCACATTCCTTGTGACTGAGGGAGAAGGGAAAAACCCTGATAACTCAATCTCATGGACATGGAGATGATTTTTCAGATGTATGTGATTATTTTATGTTCTACTTATTCATGTTGATTTAAACTCATTCTTTTTCTTGTGTTTTCTCATCTGCATGAAAAACAGTTTGTTCAATATCCAAAAGAACTTTATTTTCTCCATATGCTGTGTTTGTAGACTCTCCCCCATGCCAATCTAATTGTGTTTATCCAAATTCAAATAATGATTGACAACTGGAGACCTTACTGTCTAGTTCCAAAGATACTGCAAAGACTAGGAAATGGGATCTGGGTATCATAGCCACACAAGATATTACAAAAATGTATTAAAGTCTATTATATTCTATAGCTAAAAGCAATGCTAAGTCAGTGTTGTGATAACACTGTTTGTCAGTCTTTCAAATGTGGAGCCTGAACGTAGCTATTTATGTTCATATGTAGTTATTTAATACATTGTTCATGAGTTGTTTTTTACCAGATTGAGCAAGTATCAGTAACTTTCTAGAAAAGCAAAATAACTAGTTTTGGTGCCAAAGTATTAACGCCGTCAACAGTTTGGCATCTAAGTTTGTAATTGTTGACTCTATTCTTATAAAACCATCCAGAAAATTGTTTTCTTTTGCTCCTCATTATGAAAATACATTTCTAAGATTTTTTTAAAAAAATAATTTCCTCTATGTATTCTATTCTGTAATCACATCTGCAAGAAAAATATGAGTTAGGAACATTAATCATTTGGGAGTCTTGTGTCTAAGTCTTTGCAGACAAAGTGCTGCTTCTGCTGAGTGTAGACTTTTTGCCCAGAGTGGTTTCCTCTTTCCATATAAATGTAAAACAACCAACCCAAACTGCTGTTCTGCGCAAATCAGGGAGAGGGATGGGGAACCCTCAAGGAATAAATAGATTTTATGTCACTGCCATAAAAAACAGGACGGGAACAAAGTCTGTAAAAATTTTTGAGAAACAATGTTTAAGCAACATCAATGAAAAACAAAGCCAAATTCTCCACCTGCCCAAAGCTGCAGCAAAACCCACCCATGTAACTTCAAAAGTGATGGGATTCCACTTGGAACTTTCCTTCAGACTAGGAGTGTCTCTTATGGTTCTGCAGATGAGTTTCTAGGCTTCAACTGCTGATGCATCAGCTGTCTATAAATGCATCAAATAAGATTTATTAGCAAGATTTGTTCATATCTCAACTTTCTATAAGGAATGTGCAGGTGATGGGCAAAACTGCTGGGTGAAGACTTGCCTATTGAAAGCAGGAGCAAGGTTAGTTGTGAAATATTGGTGTCTGGTTTTAGGAATGATGATTTTCTAGTCTGTCAGATGACACAGAGCAAGTTTCTTCCTCTCAGTTACTCATCAGAGACCGATGTTTCACCCTGCACATGTAAAGCAAGTAGATGAATGTGGATGGAGGAGGTGAATTTCTGAATCTTGCACTACTTTTCTTTCTACTCATCTCTGAGCATCTGTCATCATCATCTATCCCGTAAAGTCTCTCCATCAGGTAAGAGCTTTCTTTTCCTACTTGGGAGCAGTATGGATGCTTGTTCTTTCCAGATAACTTGGTGTAAGAGCTGTGTTAGTAGTATTGCACAGAAGTATTTTCATTGGCACATAAATCAGAAGTGCTGCAGATCAAAAGGAAGCCTGTGTTGGGAAGTAGTTTTGGCATGTGGCTGCCATAATACCTGATTATTACCAGATAGTATTGAATAGAGACCTCTTATCCTTTGTAATGTTTTTGTTAGAAAATTTGGTACTATTATCCTGTATCAGAGGTGTCTGAAACACAGGTGGGCTTTACCTGTGCTGAGAAACTGTAGCTTCTGATCTTCCCGGCTGCCTGTGTGCAGGCTCACCCCTCGCCCAGCTATGGCATAGGCCCACTGGTGCTTTGTCAGGGAATGCCCCATGCAGAGGAAGGAATGGCCTAGCTGGATTCCCATTTCTGCCAGCAGCAAGAATACTGCTGCCAGCTGTCACGTGCAGCAAACAGGAACAATTTTGAGGAATGGAGCCTTTACCTAGTGAATATGCCTGCTGAGGTGTTTTGATGCTTATTCATATTGATAACAGTAAGTTTGAGCTTTTAATTGCACTCCGAAGCCAGGACTGTGGTGGCTGCAAATAAAGTAGGGATGTTGGTATAGGTGAATTGCCTAAAGCTATGCAAGAATGTTTTGGAGGAGCCAGGAATTCAGCTGAGACCTCCTGAGCCCTGCAAGGGCTCCTGTGTGTCTTCTCTAATCTTCTTCCCATATAACTTTCTTTCATGGCATGACTAATGCTCCCAATTAAGTGTGTACTGACCTCTAACATTTTGATATAATAAAATAGTAATTTATGTCTTAATACAGAATTTAGTTGTTTTACTTGCCTGTCATGTTTCAGGCACTGGGGAGGGTCAAAGAACAGGTGTGGGTGTCTGGGGAGCACTGTATTTGCAGCAGTGATCATGAGTTATTAATTCCTTGAGCTTGTTGTTGGATGAAGCCATGTCAGGGTACAAGATCTTGGTCTCTGAGAGTCCAAACTGAATCCTAGCCCCTGAAGTGGGAAATAAAGAAACACACAACTTTCTGAAAGCTGGAACTAACTCCTTTGACTCATTTGGAAAGGGGTCAGAACAGGAACAGCTGTCTGTGCTGGCAGGGTTAGGGGGTTAGAGTGCAGCAACTGCACCTGCTTTTCTCCGTGTAAGTTTGATTCTTGCTTCTGAGGTTTTGTGTGATTAGAGAAAACAGATGTCACAACTACCTTCTTTGTTTGTCCACTATATTAACCACTTTAAAAACCAAGGAGAAGATACGGGAATTTGATCCATTTAGACATCTGTAGCCACTGAGAAGAGCAGTGTTTCAGAGTTCTGCCTAGTGAATGCTTCAAATAGCCTTGCAGTCAAGTGTGCAGCTAATGCGAAACATCAGGGTAACTTAGAGAACATTGTATTATATAAAACCTTCTCACTTGTGTTTCCAGACCAACATGTTTTACAGGGTGAAGACAGGTTATTTTTGCTTCATTTTAAAAAGAAATCAAGCATCTTCCCCTGCTATAATGAGCACTAGTCATTCAGAATGAAAGCACAAGGATATTGGACTGAGATAATGCCAAAAACCCTTTAATTTTTTCCTGTACATTCAGGCTTATGTTCAACTAAAAACATACCCAAGAGCACCTATGCCCTTGCCATGTAGTATCACTGCCTAAAGGAGTATTACCTTCCCCTGCTTTCTAAAGAAATACTGGTGTGCCATAAACCTGTGGCTGTGGAAGTTGGGCACTGTAGCATCACATCTGCTGTAGAGAGTGATGCTCCCAGGTCTTTCCATGCCTGCAGGATCACCACGTGTCTTTCAGGGCTCTGGGCAAGCAACTGATTTAAACTCCGCCCAACCATTGCTGCAAAGGCCATTGTGCTGACCTCCCCCTCCCTGATCATCCACTTTGCTGTTTGTTTTTTGAAGGGGAGACTTGCTCTCACAGCCTCTTGAAAACTCTCCCCATCTTCAGAGGGATTGGGATTAGGTGCCCTTCACAGGGCAAAACCAACTTTAAAATTAACACATATCTCTTTGCACCTGCTGTAATTGTTCAGAAACCTACAAGCCAAATAACCCATATTAAGTCACAGAGCATATTACTAGGGGTGTGCTACCAGCACCAGTGTGCTAAACCACAACTGACAGCCTGACCCAGTGCTGTGCTTGTGCTTTAAAAGGGCAGGGCTGCAGCGTTGGAGTTGGAATTCTTCTTTAATTAGGCCATTACCTGACCTTCAAAGCTGTATTTTCCTCCTCCTCTGTATGCTGTGCTGGAGGAAGGGCTGCTGGAGAAGACAGGAAGAGCCCTATCTGATGGTTATCAGGAGCGGACGAAAGCCATGCGTTCCCTTTTCCTTTTGACGTGTGCAATTAGTTTGCCTTTTGTGGAAGAAACATGTCACAGTAAATGGCTGTCTCTGTCTTTCCCCTTGCTGATCCCTAGCAAGGTCCATCATTTGCTCCTTATGTGAAAAGCTATTCAATCACCTGTTGACAATAGTATCCCTCTCATAAAACTTGCAGCGCCTCCTGATTACACACCATCATGAGATACCTTTGCCCAGGCAGCACATCAGGCGGTGTCCTGCCACTGCCGCTGGGCTGTTTTACAGGCTGAGTGCACTCCAGCTCTCATAAAACTTTGTTTGAACCCGGGAGTTTCTGCGTCTCTTTGCTCTCCTCCTTCAAAAGCTTTTCTGTTTTTATGGGGATACAGGGATCTTTCTGTCCAGGGCAGGTGACATCTGTGGTGCTGACCAGGAGCATGCTACCACTGGCCCCACTTCTGAGCAGTCCCTGCAGTGTTCGTCAGCTTTGCTGCCTCTTTTGGCCTCCTGCTTGGAGGCATTGTCTGTCTCCTGTGTTTGCTCTGACTCCGTGTGTTTAGCTGGGAATCTGTACTAAATCGGCTACCTTGAAAAAACAGGTGAAACCATTTTCTGCATGGAAGTGCTGCTGCCTGCTGCTGGCACTCACCAGGGACAGACCCTCTGTGACTGCATGTCACAAGTGACTCTTATGGAAAGCAAAAGACTTGTTTTGTGGTGTTTTTTAATTAATAGATACATCTTCTTTTTTTTTTTTTTTTTTTCTTTTCAAAGCTTAAATAACTGGATTTAAGTAATGCTCTGTCTGTGAGAAACAAAGTCAAAAGCAAAGAAATCCAATGCAGGTGCTGAGAGGGAGTTCACTTTTAATTTACCTTTTAGGCCAGTTCCTGATAGGTTATGCTGAGGAAAGGCATTAAGCTCACTCCGTATTTGTAACTCGGAAGAGTGTGCCCTTCCACCACTGCTGAGGGGGTGGGCCCACTCTGCTCCTAGTGTGAGCCACGGTCACAAGTCTCCGGTCATACCCTCTTTCTCACTGCAGACTTCCTGCGTGGCCACGGAAAAGCCATTTTAAACTCGCAGTCTCCTTTGCTTTGTCCAGAAGTGCTGCTAATCCTTTTCCTCATTGTGAAATTGAATGTGCATGAATACTGATGGCATGTTGGGCCATCAGCTGTGAGACCTCTGCCTGCCCCAGGGCTCTGCAGACAGTTTGTATTTGTCCCCATTCAGGTGCTGTGGTGATGCCAGTTGCTCCCTGGTGTCACTTAAGACACAGTGGAGAATGTTCCAGGGAAAGGTTTGCAAAAAGCTTCTTTCTTTATTTGATCACAGACTTTTTTTTTTTCTTCTTCTCTCTAAGCAATACGTGAAAGATGATGGAGTAGCAGTTGAGCCCATCAGGGAACAGAAATCAGATAACATGTTAGAACAGGAGGGATATTCAGAGATCAGGGTAATGGAAACAGCACTGGATTTTTATGGTGCTATTATACAGGTTAAAAAGTACTTAGCTCTCTTTTATAAAGGGGGAAAATTGAGGCATGACAAAATCCAGTGGCTTTCCCAAAGGCATACAGTAATTATTTTTTTTTGTTGGCACTAACATATGGAATGCTCTGGACACCAATAACTGAAGTCCTGTGCGGCTGGAGAGCCATGGGAATGTGGTGTCTGAGTGGGACAAGACCCTGTCCTCTCCTGCTCTTTGCCAAGACCCTGCTCTGGAGCCAGGGACTTGCCCAAGTCCAGCCAGGGGTAGCAATGGGACCTCAAGCTGCCACGGGATCTTGGCGGGGTGTGTGGAGTGAGAGGAGGCTGTGAGCACCTGCCTGTGGCTGGGATTGTGTGCAGGACCCCTGCATGGGAGCTGCCTTGATCCCATTCCCTTTATACATGGCAATTGTACAGTTACAGTGCCAGGGCCAGTAATCAGAGATCGTTTCTGCTTTTTATCACTCTATTGCCAAAGGGTCTGATCTTTAACCTGATGGCGTTCAGCACTGAACCTGGGGGTAGATAAACCATTAGCTGCTAAATTCAGTCTTTCTCAGGCTCTGAACAATTCGTGGGAGGCAGCTACAAGAGTTGAAGCTCAGGAACCAGGAGAGCTGAGCAGCGAGAAATTAATAGCTTTTGCCCCACACCTGTTGCCCCTGCCGCGCTGCCCTTCACCCTTCCCTTCCGGCTGCACGCTGAGACGCGGAGGAAACGAAAAGTTTAATCTCAATCGTTCCGTTTCCTTTATAAGCTTCTGCACAGCAAAATCTGGACCGAGCCCCGGGGGCCGGGGGGGTTGGAACGAAGCCCCTGGTCGGTACCGGCGGGGAGGGGCGGGACGGGCGCGGGGCCGCTGCCGAGACGCGGGG
>NW_009970724.1:6724407-6728820 GCF_000747805.2 Chaetura pelagica
ACCGTGCGGGGGCCCGCTGCGGAGACGCGGGGCGGCCACGAGATGGCGCCCAAGGAGCAGCGCCGGGCGGCCGCCCCGCACCCCGCGCAGCCCCCGCACCCCCCGGCGGACTCTCCGCACCCTCTGCCTGCCGCCGAGACTCCGCGTCCCCGGCAGCCCCCGCACCCCGCGCAGCCCCCGCACTCCGTGGTCTCGCGGTCCCTCCGCACCCCTCAGCCCCGCACTCCCGGCCAGCGGCTTTCGGCAGCAGCTGCGGTGCGAGGAGCTGGAGGGAACTGCCTCCAGGATAAATACGGGCACTGTTTCTTCCTTCCACCCTTAGCCCTTATTTCAAGTAAGGTGGCTTTTTGCTGGCTAATTTCAGACCTTAATTGAACTTAATGATTATAGTATAACGAAGGGCTGCTTTACGTTTAATAATGACCTTTGCTTTGTATTTATATGAATGAAGAATTAACCTTAAAAGGTTGCCCTTCTCAGAAAATGGATTGCACGCTGGGTTCTCTCTATTGATTAGTTTAGGTATTTAAAGTGCTGCATTTTATCTCACCAGCCGCCCAGTAAATTTGTCATGATGACACTTAAAGGAGCAAATTGATGTTTATTTTCCCAAACCTTTTTGGCATAGTTCTTGCCGCCTTATTGCACTTCTGAGCTACATAGTATTGTATGAAGGAACAGTGATAACCCTTCTGCTTAAATAGGCATGACAGTATAACATCTCTGTTCAGCTGAAACACTGATGAAAGGGATGCTGCAGTGCAAAATGTATACTACATTGCAGCTGATGGAGTGTGGTTAGCAATCCTGAAGAGGTTTTCAAGGGGACTGGAGTCTTCCTGTGTTAAATGAATGATAGGAGGTTTGTCAGAATTTCTCTTCTCTCAAAAAATTGGAGTTCATTTCTCCTTAGAGCTGCCAGATAATGGGAGCCATCCTACTAATTGCAAAGTACTTCACAACTGGATAGTGTTTGGGATTTTGAATATGATGTGCAACTAAGCAAAAAGTGACAGGACACATGCATGCAGTTCTGTATAACAGATTTCGGAGGAAGTAATAGGATGATGTAAAGTTTTTAAGTTAAATATGGGCAGCTGGTTTTCCTACTGAAGTTTTTAAAGCTTTTTAATTTTCCCAAAAATGTATTGGGGAATGAGGAGAATTTTGTGCCCTAATGCTAACTAAAACCAGCTGAAAATCAGTCCTCTGCATGCTGCTGCAGGAAGCACCACTAGCTCTAGCTGTGACCCCAGGGATGGGGTGTTTCCCACAGGCTCCGAGGGAGCAGTCTTGACACTACTTGCCACAGGTTCCCATTTGGGGGGGTGAGGGCTGTGCCATGGTGCAGTGTCCCCTGCAGGCTGACCCAAACAGTTTCTCCCGTGGGGGGCCAGGAAGTGGGGGTGTGGGTACCCAATGTTGGGGAGTGGAAGTTTACAGGCACCTACTGTGGGTAAGCCACAGCAGCGTCCCACCTCCCAACCTGGCCTGGGGTCCAGCCACCCCCATCAGGCTGCAGTGCCCAACACGTGTGAGGGGCACTGAGCCTTCGCCAAGGTGTCTTTCCACAGCCGTCGGTCTCTAGTGGGGTCCTTCAGTTACTCTCTCTGATTTCTCAAGTTTACAGATCTCTTTTTGGTCTGAGTGAGCAATTGCCACCTCTTTTCTAGCCCCATATCCCAGCCAGCAATAGGAATAATCCCACTGCTTAAATTCCCCAAACAAAATGGAAATGGAAAGTCTTCAGTTGAAAGTTGAAAAGAACAGCAAATTCTGCTCGCCATCTGTAATGCAATTAGCGTTATTTGACTTGGCAGCCTTCAGAGTGCCTGCGTGGGCTGCAGGCTGTGAGGGCCTGGAGTCAGCCTCTGTCTAGGAAGCAGGACTTGGGAGGAACTCTCCGTAATTTTTACATCTGAAGTCTCTCAGTAGTTTTTCTCCCTCATCTCCTCTTCCCCCCACCCTTGGCATTCAGATGCTGCAGCCGGTCCTTCTTCCCATCTGGGAAGGAGTAAAGTCAGCCTGTCAGCCTGTCCTCCAGCCCCTGCCCTGCTCTGTGCCCCTGGCAGCCCCTCGGGTGTCTGCGTCCCGCCGCCCACCTAGCCAAGGGAAAAGAATTCTGGGTCAGAACTCACTGAGTCATCTATGTTTCTGAGACTAAATTATTTTTTGCAAGGGAAATAGCAGTAGGTTGGTGTATCTGGCCTGCTAATTGCTTTAACTGGCTGAAAATATTTCAGTCTGTTCCTGAACTGTTTGTGCAAACTTAACAGTTACCTTCAGATCAAGGCCTGTCCGTAGCCAGAATGTATAAACAAGTTTTTTTGTAAGAAAAGCAGTACAAAGTTTCAAAGTACGCTAGCAGAGGTTAGGAGAGACAGGAAGTTATGGGCAAATTGATTTCGCCACTGAGAAACTAGGGATTCCACACTCCCCCCTCAAGTAATGACTATAAAGCATGCTAATGCTATTCAACGTTAGTGCATTAAAGTGTGGCCTTATTAATTCAAGACATAAAGGCAACAAAATAAGCTGTTAAATTTAAAATATAATACATATATAATGAGAAAAAAATGTGTGAAAGCTTTATTCAAATGAAAATGCAGAATTGTTTGAGCTAGTGGAGTATCTTTTGTGCTGAGTTATGAGCATATGTAATAGATTTAATTATTAATTTCTCCATTGTTCTGTGCACACAGACAGGGTTCAAGGCACAGTCATTCTCTGGCTCTCATGGATCTAATTTGTATAATTATTGCCTGAATAAAGAATTGCTCCGATTTCTAGCTCACTTTTTTCCTCTCCTAAGTACTACCTCATGGCTGCTTCCTGAAAGGAGAGCACCTGCCAGTTCTTCAGGAATCAGCTGATTACTTCCAGTGATGAGGCATGTTCCCAGTGATGTTCCTTTTCAAGCCTTTTTGTCTAAATGAATTATTGTGCACCCTTTTTAATTTTATTGAACAAATTACATTTGTCAAGGTCTAGCTTTGTAAATAAATAGCTAGAGACACATGGATGCATATTGCTACTGTTCAAGGTCTCTTGCTCTATTTATGGAAGCCAGATGAATGTGAAACAAAAGAGAAACTTTTCTCTAAAAGCAATTATCTTTCTGCATTCCCATCAGTATAATTATATTGCAGGGAATTTTAAGAAGTCATACAAGTAGAATTGAATACTTAAAAACATGGCTGAATCATTATGCAAAAGTTGAGCAGAGAGTGTCTTGCCTTACCCTAACAAAACATGCCGTGGCTGACTGTTGCCTTACACACCTACACCTGAAATGTGTATTCATCATAAAATAAGGATCTGAGATCCAAGAGTACATTATACAAGTGAGAAGTATTTGTGGGAATAATTACTGAATTCCTTTCAATTTTGAAGTGCTAATATTAATGGGCTGAAACATTTAATCACTCAGGCATTTAGAACAGCATGACTCTGCTCCATCAGTGTCTTTAATAATTAGTATTTTCTTCGATTTTGGAGACGCATTGTGTTATTAAAACAGGGCATCTTCTTTGTTAATGGAACTTTCCTACATGATAAAAGGAATAAGGCTCAAGAACACATAGCTGGTAGAGGAGTCTGGTAAAATTCATTATGTTGCCCATGCTCAAAGAAAAACAGTTATGACTTCTTACGAAGCTGCAGTACCAGCTGCAGGGATACTTCTTGAGGAGAAGCAGGACCAGGCTTGGCTTAAAGTCTTCTTCAAAAGCAAAGGAAACAGTGCTTCTGTGGCAGGGAACAGGTTAATCTCTCAGCTGCCAGCTTGCTTTGCAAGGCAGTGCTATGGAAAGGTGAGATAGTGCAAATAAAAACTATTAAAACATCCTTGTATAAGGAAGTGAAGTGAAAGTGGCATGCGATAAGTGTATGATGTTTCCAGATTTGAATTTGTAACCTGTATTTTTAAGTGTGTACTAGCATTGAATACTAGAAGTAGTAGTTGGATATATTCTTTCCAGCTAGATTTTTTCTCTCACCTCCCTGCGCTCCTGCTAAGGCCAGGGTTGCTGTATTTTTCCTTTGCTCTACTGCCCCTTTTTCCATATTCCAGTCTTTATCATGTCAAACAGGACTGTGTAAATCAAGTGTTTGAAGCCCAGCTATGAAGAAATGAGGTATTTAGCCCAATCCTGGCAAACAGCTTCAGCAAGTCAGGAAATGTTTGCAGCTCCTCGTGCCATGGCAGACGGCTGCACGTTGCTGCACACTGAGGGGTGCCTGTCCCACACACGACCAGCTCCATGCTGCACACCTATAGCAGCTCCAGCCCTATGTTTTCTGTGAAAGCCATTTTGAGTGCCATGTGTTTGCATTTATTTCCTTTCCAGCCCTGTACATGACTCATCCACAGCAGGACAGAGGAGCCAGGGCAGAGCTGGGCTGCCTGGGAGC
>NW_009970724.1:6728844-6733362 GCF_000747805.2 Chaetura pelagica
GCTTTCTGGAAGGCAGTCCCATGGTGACACAGGGCAGGCACACAAAGTCTGTCCTCTTCCTGTGCCTTGATAGAAGAGTATGAGAGGCTTCTCCTTCTGTAAAGTGATAGAGACAGCTTTTATTTGCTCTGGCTTTGAACCTCGCCATTCCCTATAGGTTACTCAGAAAGCATCCTGCCACAGGTCTGCTGCTTCTAGGTTTTAGTTCAATCCAAACCTCATCTTTTCTTCTTTTTCCAGAAGTCCCATTGGCGCCAGAGTTTTCTTGTATTCAGCCATGAGCAGAATTACAGTGAACCGTTTCCTCTTGCTTCCTTTTGGGATCCTGTGCCAGGGCAGGAGGTATGTTTCCATCTGAGGATCCTCCTTGGGAAAGGCTCTTATTTCATGGGGGGTTATGCCTGAACTATAATGGTATTTTAACCGACTTTTGTTTTTTAGTAAAATCTCCTCCCCCCTCCAATAATCTGCAAATCTGTTACCAATCAGAATATGATACGTATCCTCAGCCAGTTTCAATGGGGCTTATTTCTATTACATCTGGCAGTGTATCCAGTGGGGGAGAAAAAAACCTCAACCAGAATTAACTGCATTGAAATCAGCTGAATTTTGGATGCGTTCAACCTTTCTGGCCAGACTCATTCTGGTTCATAAGAAGTAATTATCTCTTGAGCATCACATTAATATTAAAGATCCATAGGCATTAGCGTTTAGGCAATATACCTTCTTCCCAGCTCCAAAAAAAAAGATGTGGGATAATTGATCTGAACAAGCTCCAAATGTGCATATGTCTTTATTTATGAATTCCAGCGTGGATTGTTTGGGAGGATAAGGTAGAATAAGGAAAAGCAGACAAAAAATGTTGAGACCTCTCATCTCCCTGGCCATTTCTGCTAGGAATAGCTATAATACCCTGCAAATGAGTTGTGAAAGCTAACAGGATGTTAATAGCATATGTCAAAAACACTAAATCCCTTCCACTGGTATTTCTGATTTACGCCTTTCCCTATTTCTTAGATCAGGGAATTTGTGGTAGCTGGAGCTTGCAGCTGCCTGCAGTGAAGCTGGTTGCTGGAGAGCCATGTTTGGGTACTGGTAGCTCCTCTTCCTAAGGTCAGTGTGAAATTGCACCCTAGCTTCTGCCTGTTGAAGGAGAAATTCTCCTTGGAGCATTCAAAATGCTGTCTCCTGCAGGGTGTCCATCAGCTGGTGTGCATCTGCTGCTGGGATGCTGGGGTGACCTGTCCAAGACATGGAGGTGACACTGGCTGTGCTGATTTTCAGAACATGGTGGCTGTATGCATAGGAAGCTGTGGCCCCAGGTGTTGGGGTGCCAGCCAAGGTGTGGCAGTACCTGTCCATACTTTCCATCATGACTGTGGCACTTGTGCCTATGCTCAGTTATGCCTATGGATACGCAGATGGCATTGCATCGCTCATCTTTCCACTGGCAGGAAATTCAATGAATCCTTACTAGCCAGCAACGTCATTACATTAAACAGACGGGGGACCTTTTCCTTACTGAATTTTTTATTGTGTTCAGCTTCATTCAGGAGGGGAAAACAAGTCTATAAAAGTACCACTAGCTTATTTCAACTTCCACACGTGCACCCATGTCATTGTCACACCCTGGCAAGGGGTGTCAGACACAGCCTGAGTGGCCGTGGACTGGTCCAATTTCCTTCAGAGTGCAGCAAAGGCCATAGATAGCAACTTCAAAGGTAAACAATTACCTTTTATTATCACACATAGCTTTAGCTCTTCCAGTTTCAAATAGCACATAATCACAAGTCTGTGATAACATTTACTCCTGATGAGAGAAAATTTACCAAGTACTAAATTGCTGCAGAGATGACGGGAACATGAGCCAGGCAGGAATTAACTCGGATGATGAGTCAGCAGACATTAATGCCTTGCACCATGCTGGAGACATCTGCCGAGCCGTCCACTGTTGAATCATCTTAAATATTACTGTGTTATTACCCCTCCAGGAACAAGCATTGGAGAACTTTTGTGTCTCTGTGTTGTATATGCATAAGCTATTTTAAAATAAATATATGCAGGCATATAACAAGTGTATGCGTTTAGGTATGTAGGTAATTTTCAGCTACGGGAAGGATGAGCAACCAGCAACTATTTAAAGTAAAACATGCATGGAAATGCTAATAGCAATTGCCTACATTTGGTGCTTGGAAAGTGATAGCTTTGCTCGCTCATGGATCTGATGAGCCTGGGAGGGTGACCTCATATCCACACCATATGCTCTGAACCTCCATGCAGACCAGCCTGACCAAGTGCTTGGAGCAGGAGCTAAAAGTTCAGTAAAGGTTCTCCATGTTTTGAAAATTATTCCCTCCAGAACAAGCTGCAGGGTGCTCTGTTCAAGTGTATCATCATTTTGGCTTTTTCCATTTTTTTTTCCCATTTTTTTCCCACATGCCCAGAATGTCCATATGTGGTTAGATAGATGTGGTATCTGGGTGCAATCAAGAGTTTCAGATTAATTCAGTGGAGAGGGACAAATGACTTCTTGAATGAGATCTTTTTGCACTGCAGGTCCTGCAACTGTGGGATGACACACCATCCTCCTGCAGTGGATCTTCAGCAGGTGCTAAGACAGTGGCCTATACCTGGGGGTGCCAAAGGCTTTCACTCTGGACAACATGACCATTGCACAAAGGAAGAGGCTGAGCTTTTAGTTAGTAAATTATTTTTGCATTCAGCTGAACTGATTGCAGCAAAACAACTCAGATTCTTTTAAAGTACATTCTCTGTTCTGACCTTAATTAATTTAAACTTTTGCATACATAATTACCCAATTCTATGCATATAAGAACTGCAGTAATTCACTGCACATTGTGCAAAGCTGCATTTTTCAAAACTCTGACTCTGTGAGGTCTGGAGGTCAAAAGTTAATTCTCGTGAGATATGTGAGAGTTGTTTATGTTTGCCAAAAAAAATTGTTGTTTCAGGCATTCTGCAGTCTGAGTGTCACTGCTCCAACTTGTGTTTTTAAGGTTCTCCCACCCCCTGAATTTTCAGATGAAACTTAAAAAAACACCACCCAACCTACCCGATGTTTTGGAAAGCAGGGTGAGAGTAGGCTTGTCTATTGCAGAGAGGACATGGGAAGAACAACAGTTGAGCTGGTGCCCTGCAGGTGTGGCCATGGGATGATGGGACTGGACAGCCTCATGGTGCCCATCCTCCCTCTCCTTTTGTTCCCTTCCTTGCTGCCACTGATCCTGGGCTTAGCCTCCACTCAGGGGAGGTGCCATCTGATGGAGGTGCTCTGAACCTGTCTCTCCCTCTTCCTGGGGCCTGGGGTGGGCACAGATTTCCAGTGGTCCCCACTCATGGCCCTGAGGACCTCAGGGCTTCTGAAGAGTTGAACGCTAGGTGCTTAAAATATCTCAAAGGAAATGATGTGAATATCCCTTGCATGCTGGGTTTTGCACTCAAACACTGCTTTTTCCAAAAATTAGCTCTAGCAACTCATCTTAAGGTGCCCTAAAATAACAACTTAGCATTTAATGAACATTAAGGGGAAATTAAATTAATCTAAACAGTAGCTTGGTTTCAGACTTCTCAGTAGTAGCTGCACTAAAGTAAGGCAGTGTTTTTAGACCAAATAAGAAATCTATCCTTTGAGGATTGTTTTACAGTCCTCCAGAATTTTCCATGAGGTTAATAACCAAGTGAAACATCCTGGTGGGAACAATCATGTTCCTGCTACTGCCCAGTCATTAGAGTGGTGTGTCAGGAGGTTTTGAGTAAGTCACAGTGTTTTTCTTCTGCTGTGGGAGACAGTGCATCTCCATATTTCTTTGAAAAGCTTTCTCCCATTTTCCTTTGCATGCTGAACTTCTTGGGCACAGTGCATTAACTCTTCTTGAAGCAGAAAATGGAGAATACAAGTGCCAGAGTATTTTTGTCACTAGTTTCCAAAAACTATGGAATTTCCTGCCCAGCTACAACAGATCAGCCAACAACTTTGTAATTGCTAAAAACAGCCTGTTGATTTTCCTCCCAAGTGTTTCAGCTGGCCTGGCTGAGCTTTCTCTTTTCCACTGTCTTGAGATGTTTCTCTCATTGTGCACTGTGCTGTATTTTTATGGTCAACATATTCTATAGCAAACAATTTTGGGCTGATGGCAGAAGGGAGATTTTGGTTCAGGTTAGAGATTTGAGCTGCAAGAAGTACTGGTGGTAGAATGTTTTTCTTAATTATGTCTCTGTGATGAGCAATTGTACAGTGATTTGATTTTCTGTGTAGAGGAGGAAGTGAGTGTTTGAAAGCGGTTCTCTCCTTGGCATGCCCACTGCAACTGAAGCCGTGGCTACAGGTGGGCTGTGAGCGGAGGAAGGGACCAGGCTCCCTCCAAGGGGAGGCTGAGATTTGGGAGGCTACTGTCTAATTGGAGACCAGGAGTTTTCACCAGAGTAGTACGCGGACTGACAACTCAGTGGTAAATGCAAATAAATTAGTTAAGTAGGCCTGTAAGAAATTTTCCTGCT
>NW_009970724.1:6733983-6735239 GCF_000747805.2 Chaetura pelagica
GAAAAATTCATTCTATAAAAACATTTATACTGTATTCTTTATTGTCAGCTAATCCTGCCCAAACTCATTAAATGGCAGTGTGTGGGTTACTCGCTGTCAGTGAAATTATCAAAGGCATTTTTCAGCTGGTGCACCAGGAAAGCATGTGCTTCAATGCCAACTAAAACAATAACGAGGAAATGTTATGATCAGACTTGACCAAATGACCTTTCCCATTTTAGATTAGTTCTTAATTTCAGCACAAGGGTTATCCTGTGAGAATACTTACAATAAGTCACTGCTCACCTCTCACATGAAAAAGAAGTGACTTATTAGAAATCTCACTGTACTCATTGCAGTTAATGAGATGTGGAAAGCTTTGTAATTTGATTTGCTGGACCATATGCTGTAAAGGGATACTGCTGATTTCATTCCTCCACATTTAATTTAAGCAGTATGCAATGGCTTCTTCGTATGGCTACTTATATAATAAAAATTAAGTTGAAGTATTAAAAAAATACACCATTGTGGGGTTTATTACTCTATGTGGTTGAGTTTCAAGTGTTTTTCATTGAAACATCTGTAAGTAATGTGTAGGTCTAATTTTAAATCCTGGCAAATATTTTCCATTTAACATTTGGTTTTACTGACAGGCTTGGAGCAGTGGTTTTCAGAGCTTGTCAGTAACAGATATGTATTTTCAAAGATAAACATTTTTATAAATTGAAGATAACTGTAATTCGATACCTAGTGTTCCTGTCCCTCCTGTATTTTGGTGGTTGCAGGCAGCTGTCCCGTCTCCCTGCGGGCTGGGGCTGCCCTGGGCATGGGGCTGTGAGGAGCAGCCGCCTGAGCTCACAGAACTCAGCAGAGCCAGGGCAGGCCCCTGCACGGGCTCATCACCACAAAGGAGTAAGGTGAGAGTGTCAGAGGTAAGGTGAGAGTGTCACCCTTCAAGGACGTTCCTTCGGATGGTTTGCAGGGACAGCTACCTCTGGAGGGTGGGTTTGGGCCTCAGCCCCGGGCGGAGCTTGGCCCAGCGCTGTGACTCAGCAGCATGTGCTGCGCTCTCAGGGCCAAGTAAAAACTCGCTTGTACCACAGCAACGCACCATCAAGGCTTTATTTCATGTTATTTGATTTTCGGCTGCAGAGAAAATGAAACAGCTCGAACAGGCAGGCTGGCCTGCATAGGCCGTAAAAGTGAAAACCAAGCTGACTTGCCCAGCGAGGTCTTGCACTCTCCCCTGGTTGTGGTGCTTGTGTGAGAGCCTGAGC
>NW_009970724.1:6735263-6778548 GCF_000747805.2 Chaetura pelagica
GCCCAGTGTGACACAGTGGAAGGTGAGTCTTGAAGCCTAATATTAAAAGTTTTTTCAAAAATGTCTTGGAAAACTCATAGTGGGTAACTCACTTGTTGCACCTGAAAGAAATCCCCCAGCATTATTTGCAATTAATGGCAGTGTTCAAAAGCTCTAAATATGAGGCCTGTGTGCTTTAATCTAACTCACTGGTTAAATTTGAGATCAGGCCGAGAAATCTTGTTAAGTGAAGTTGCCACCGGAGGAGCGTGGTGAGGGATCCCGGGCTCCTGCCGCAGCCGGGCTGCAGCAGCTGCAGAGGCGCCATTTTGTGCGGTGCCCCTTAAGGGGATGGCGCTTGTTTGTGTCCCCCGCTCCCCCTCCCTCCATGCTTTACTGTTTCCTCAGCACAATTTTTAAAACAAGTTTAATTCTGCCTTCAGTGAGAAGTAGTACGTTGTTTCCCTTAGATCCAGACTGTCATCTGGTTGAACCCTGAACTGCAGCAGCAGCAAGCCGATGATGGCTGAGCAGAGGGGCGGGAGGCCCGTGAGCACAGGGACCTCTGCTCTCCCACAGCGCTGTGCCGAGCGCCCAGGAAAATGTGTCAGTGTTACTCAAATTTAGAGGCAAACACATCTTTCCTACCAAAGCAAACTAATTTCTTTTTAATTTGGAAGCTTCCTAACGGGCTGTGGTGTGGGTTCAGCGGCTGAAGGGAAGGTGTGGGCTGGAGCCATTCCTCTGTGCTTCTCGGGTCTGAGTCCTCCTGGGTGGGGGCTCTGCCAGGGATCAAAACACAAGCCCTTCATGTCTGGACTTCAGAATTAAAAAAATAGTAACAAAATCCATTTTCAGTTTTCTTTCTTCAGAAGTTTTGAAATGCTTCTGAGGAGGCTGGTAATAATCATAATTTCAGCTTCAGTGGTTTATCATAAACACTGAGAGAAACTGCAGCTTTACTGAATATAGCGTCTGTTGTAAATGGCTGGTAGTTCACTTGTTTTTAATGTGAGTACAAGCACAGAGGCAAGTAAAATCTAATGAAAGTGCTTAGAAGATTTTGTTTTGATACCCCACAGCAGCACTCCTTTATACTGAAGGGGGAAAAGATTTCTTTATAACTAGGCCTACAGAAGCCAGAAATTTAATCTTTCTCCACAACTGACTTTATTGCATTTTTAATTTTCTCTTGCATTACCCTGACCCTTTTCTATAGCTTTTGACGCCTGGTGCTTAATTACTTATCATTAACAATGTACATGGGGGCCTTCCTGCATATTTATAAATGTGATCATTAGTACATGGGAAGACAAAGACTTCTTTAAGACCATCATTAGTTATTCTGTTTTCATAGAAATGTTCTGTAGAGAAACTACCCACCTGGTTAAATAATTATAATTAAGAATTGGTAATCTCCTTTGCATTTTTAACTTGATCTTCAGGATGTGTGTGCATAACTAAAGGAGCCTTCTTTGGCTGTCTTACTATCTTTTCTTTTTTATTTGAATTGTCAAGCAGATTTAAATGCTGTGTTTTGGAACCTTATACCCTAAAAATGGTTTATGGAAAGATAGGTTATTTAAAAAAAAAAAAAAATCAACCCAGCAATTATCTCTGAATTCATTAACTACATATTGGCTGCAAGAGGTTATATAAGACTCTTACTGTAATGCACAGTATGGAGTTGAAACAAAATGTCACTGGAGCCTGATTTCTCTGCCCTAGCTGTGGTACTCATGCCAGACACCTAGACTGGGGAGAACACTTGCAGAAAAGTATCATTTCCACGTCACAGTATGGTATTACTTGGAAATGCTGACAACAAATGTGATAGTGTCAGTACTCCTGCTTCCAGCCATCATGGGGAGCTGGTGGGAGGTGCATCTGAATGGTGTGTGTGAGCTGGTCTGCTGCGAGGCTGTGGGGAAGGGAGAGCATCACTTTCTGTGCCCACAGGGACAGCTCACCTCTGATACACCACAGCAATGGGAAGAGCTTGTCACTGGTGTAAATATAATCTGTAAACAATTAAGCAGCTTCTGCTCATTCAGGGCAGTTTTGAGAAGCAAAGGAAGTTTGCAATCAGTTACATCTCCAATTACCATAAAAATATATTAGCCATTCATTCATTTATTAATGATTCATCAGTTAACCACACATAATGAGCAAATAATTAGCAATGCTGTACGGTTGCCAAAATTGAAGAAGTGTTGGCATTTTAAAGATGAAAGGTTGCATTTATGTAAAAAGTCGGGTGGTGATAAAGTTAATACAGAAGATAATTATAAAAGTGGCTGTCCTATTTTAGAGGCTGAGGTCCCGCAAAACTTGCCTAATTGAGCTGAAATTAATATTCTTCAAAAGCATGCCTATTACTGCATACTAGCTGCTGCATTTACTCAGAGATCTCCCTTCAGTAAGGTACGTCTCACAATACAAGTTAATAAAATGCCAGACAGCAAGACTGCATTCTTTGTTTGCTCAGTTCAGGGCCTTTAGGAAAACAATAAATTGCATTCATGTCAGCCGAGGCCCATCCCTTTGCTAATTACCGTTTGGTGCTGAAATGACTTCTGTGAAATTGGGAGCATGAAGAAACACACAGCCGTACAAGGGAGGCTTTTCAGACTACTGCAGTAAATGTGAGATAGGCCTTAGGCACACAGATGTTAGAACAGTGAATTCCCCTACAGATTACACTAATGGAAACCCTGTTGGGGTAAGTCAAATCTGGGGTCTGTGGTCAAAATCTAATTAATGTTCCTGTACTTAAAAAGAATATGAATGCCTGGAGGTGACGAAGAACGTATAAGAAACTTGCTTGTTTGTAAAACTGCTCATGCGGATGGCAAGCGCCACTGCGCCCTTCCTTACAAGGTAACACCTGCTGGAGGGGCTGCTTACACCATGGGTGCTGTGCTGCAGACACTGGGCTCAACCCCCCTTTGCACGTCCTGCATGAAAACAGCTGTTTGCACCCAGGCCACCTCCCCAGTGGACTGTCATTACTGTCATTAAACGTCCCCTCTTCATGCAGTGTGACCAAGGAAGTACTTGTAGCAGAAGTTGTAAGAAAGGGCCAGCTTCACTTTGTGCAAAAACAAAGGCTTGCCTATCTAAGTTGAGCTTGAGGACACTGTTGTGGCTCTTACAGTGCTTCCACAGCTGTGCTGTGCATGGCCTGTGCAATAACAAAGGAAATGAATTTATAATGCAACAATCTCTTCATTTTCACAAGCACAAAAATTCCTCTAAATACTTAAAATAGCACTCGGAGTGGGACAGATCTTAAATTTTGAATAAATGAAACCCTAATCCAGTGTGTTGCTGAAACAAGCTTGTTATTAAAGAAATAAATTTGAAACAGCGAGTGGTTTGAGAATTTTGGATTTAATTATTTAAATCTACTTAAGATAACTCTAGCACTGTGTTTGGGTTTCCTGTTGAGAGAATGTTTTCCAGGAAAGATGTCCTACCCAGTGTCATGGAACTTTCCCATATAACAGTGGTTTAAGCAGTAGAGTAGAATAATTATTAATTACAATAAAGCAAGTTATTGAATGGGAACTTGTTGATATTTCCTGGGTGTATCTTGTAATGAAAACTGCAAAGAGCCATTTGGGGTTTTGGAGAGACCACAGGTCTCCTTGAATAAATGGCACATATAATCACCTCCCAATTGCTCTTCAGGTAAGAGAGGGTAGTTCCCTTAGTATTGTTACAGAACCAGCTCCAACCAATAGTACCTGAACAAGCAGGCAGGCAGTTGTGAGCTAATTTGAGGTATTACGTGTTATTTAATAGATAAATATTGGGAATTGAACTTTGTTCATTGCTGATTGCCATACTGAAAATCTACCATTTCATCTTTAGGATGTAAGATTGACTCCTAATGCAGCATAGATCAGGAAGGCAATAAAATTGTCTTTTCTTTTGTAGGGCTCTAACAGGAGCTTCCTGGATCTTGGGTCAGCACTTAGGGTAAGAATCAGACAAATTATTCAAAATGTCTGTAGTCTGCACAAAACCCAGGAGAGGGACAAGAACCAGGGAGGCATCCTTTGTCTCCAGCCATGACCTAGGCGTAGGGGAAGTTGACTTCCCCCTCAGCCAGGAGTGAGCAAGGAAGAAAACTCCAGCTCTGAGTCACATTTCCTTCCCTTGGGCCCATGCTGGGACAGAGGGACATGCTGTGCTGCATGTCCAGCTCTGCCTCACTTCTTGGCTTGGCTCCTGCAGGGCAAGCATGCTGTACGTATGCTGTAAATAATGGGGATGGTGTTTTGGTGTTTTAATATCCTCACAAGTAAACATGTCTTCAAGGCAGGATCTCATCTAAACTATTTTCTTTCAATATGTTCTCTCTGCTTTGTCTGTTTTTCAAATACTGATCTTGCAGGGGTAGTTTGGGGGCCAGACTCTGTTGCTGAGTGTTGCCAGCACTCACACTGTCAGTCACTGTGGCTCAAGTGCCACTCTATGATGGACATGAAGCCTTTCAGCTTTCTTGATGTTACTGAAGTAGCATTGATGTAACTGAAGTCCCTCGTGCCATGCATAAGGATGGGATCTTAGGAAGTGTTCTGTTTTTTAGGCAAAGTTTGTGGGGGGAAAAAAAAGCCAATTCAGTCTTCCCATTCATCTAGTTAAACAGGTCCTATTACTACTCACAGGTGTAATGATCAACACAGCTATGTCATCTTCTGAATCCAACAACATCAACTGACTGAAGAGCTGGTCCTCAGTTTGGCACTGGGCTCTAAAATTCACATCGTGTAAGGACATTCTTCAACTAAAAAACGAAAGATTTGCTTGATTGTCCTCATTGAAATGTGCTCACTGACATATCTTGTGAGTATCAGTAGTATTTCATTTTAGAAATATATTTTTTATTTTCAAGAAAAGGTAGTCCTGCAAATATGTTTTAAGATACAGTGTCTACGTGTTACATGAAGCAGATGTTGGTTTAAAGCTTAGTTTTTGCTTAAGATGTATCTTTCAGTCCACTGAAAGGGGTTAATTAGTGTCCCTTAGCTGAACCATTTTTCCCCTGTTGCTTTGACCCATTGATTTAATTAAGGTCTAATAAAGAGAGAGCTGAAAGATTGTTAAAAATACTTTTTTTGTTGTTCACAGGTCTGACCTATGCTGGTCTGTCAGTGCATTTTTGACTCACTCATGCCCTCTTTAATATGTAAGCACACTGACACAGAGAGCGTCTTCTGTAAAACCAGTTGGTTTTTTCCCTCATTGGTAGACTAGATTTAATTCTCTTTTTAACCAAAACAAATGCTTTTCTGGAGACTTTTTATTTAAGTGGAAATAAGTAATGAAAAAATAACAAAAGCAAGTCACAGTATCAAAAGAAAAGACCTTAAAAAGCTTAGTGGTGACTTTCTTCCTTTCCTTTCCTGTCATCCTCTTGCCAGTGGAGAGTAAGGAGGAGAAATGAAAACTCTTATTTTGCTTTCCAATTAAGTAACAAGAATGAATGGAAGTTTATGAAACATGGAGGGTTTTTCATTGAAAATGCTCGTTATTTTTCAAGTTTCTGTCTTGTCTATGTCACTGTTAATGCTCAAAAAAATACTTTACTTATCATATTGCCACCCTCCCCTTTATCTTTCCCTTCTTCCACCAGCTCTGCAGTTTGCTACTCTAGGGTGATAAGAGCTTTTCTCAGCATGTTAATTTTGCCATGGAGCAGACTCATCTTGTAAAAGGACCACAAATGTGCATCTTGTCCACACTCTGCTTCTGCAGTAGGAGAGGACTTCTGGTGCTGGGGCTCCTGGTGCTATCCCAGCTGTTGCAGGACCATGATAGCAGTCTTAAAAATAATTTTAAAAAGGCAAAAAGCCCCAGCTGCAATCTCAAGGAATGGTTCTAAAGTGCTATTTGTGGCTTGAAAGAACAGCATTGCAATCTGTAGTGGCAGTTTGTGACTATGAACCTTCTTGTGAGCTCCCATGGTCAGATTTCTCTGCTGCAGCTCGTTAGCAGGAGAGCTGCCTGCAGGGCTGTGGCAGGCTTGCAGTACAGCAGGATGTGCATTAAAATAAAAATCTGGTTAGTAGTGATGTAATCTCAGTGCTGGCTGGGTGCTGGCAGTTAAACCTGGATGAGAATAAGCCACCTGGATTTTGGGACTCCTGGGATGTGACATACTACTTGCTGAGGGCCATCCCTGCCCAAGAAAACACTAAAGCAGGTGTATAAATCCTGCTGTGTTCAATGGGATTTAAGCACCTGCTTAAAGTTAAGCACTTGTTTAGAAAGTTTCCTGAATGAAAGCCTGACAATTGTGCCCAAGAGTAACTTTGAAATTAGTTTTAATTTGCTCATCATAACCAGCTGTCTTGAGTTTGTGTAAAAAGGGCTTGGTTTTGGAAAGATTAAAGACTTCTCAGGCCCTTGGCTTCTGTAAGCACCCTTCCTGCATGCCCAGCACCCTGCTGAGCTGAAGCAGCCCTGCTTTTATTCTGGGTTGCTCTGGTCTCCCTGGGACTGCAGTGCCAGCCCAGCACTCTGCAGAGCGAACTGCCCTACCAGAAGCTGAAATTGCCCAGCTGCACCCTGCCAGCCATATCCCAATGGAGGTGTCTCTGCAGGCTACAACTGAGGAAGACAAAGACTATAGTATGTTTAGTAGGTGAGAGCAAAGGAAAGTTAGGAGGAGAGAGGGGGTTTGTGTCCAAGTGGAAGTCAGCTGGACCTTCCACGCAGAAACGAAGAAGACACCTCTTGTGTCACAGGAGCCAGAAAGCTTTAAGAGCTTTTTCTTTTAGAATTTTTTCCCCTGTATAACCCCTTATCTTTTTTCAACAGAGTTTGAGGGTAAACTTGAAAAAAAAATGTAATGTTGCATTTACAGCAACCAAAGGAAAAACAAAATCCAACAAATTCAAATTCCTACTTAATTCTGTATGTGCATGTTTACATGCATCATCTACTTAAGGCAAGCAGGCCTGTGTCCATGTAGCCCAGAGTTATTTTATTTTTTTGGTTAAATACATGGTTAGTTAGGCAATGGATGATGCCACTGTTGTATAATTCTTGGAAAGACTAAATTTATAATTAAAACATTCCAAAGGCTTTCTTTTGTAGAGTCCTTAGGAAATTAAGCTGAAGTGAATGCACATTTCCATATATAAATGTACTGGAGCAGCGGTAGCTGATTTAGTAGTTAAGGTCAGATAGAAACCAGCCTTGTGTTTAGAGTCTTTTTTCCAGTACCTCACTCAAAACCTCCCTAAATCTAAATTAATCTTCCGGGAATGTATGGGAAATTTGGCTTATGAGAGGAAAAAAAGGTCTTGCATTATTACCATAGTCTATCAGTCTTCCCTCAGCATGACTCCATTCATTTTGCAGTGCTTGGCTTTTCAGTATTGCTGTGAACTGAACTTCAGAAGGCTTTGGCTAGAATAAAGCATATCACAGGAACAGTCATGTTTGGGTTCCCCCACCAAGGACTTGCATCCTTGCAGCCTGGTGGGCTGGGGGCAGATGTAGGGGAAGCCTTTGCTTGGCCCACAAGAAGGGACTAAGAGACAGTACAGTGCTCAAGGTGAGTGTCACAAACCTGAGAGAAAACCTGGCTCTGCTGCTGTGTCCTGCTGCAGTGCTCGTGTGGCCTGTCCCAACTCCTTGAAAACCCCTGCTCCAGGCTGCACCTTCCCTCTCTGCCTCCCAAAGCCATTCCCTCAGTTGCAGTCTTGGTTCCTCTCCTCCTTGCCAAGTACACTGACTCCAGCCTGATCTGAAAGTTAATTTTAACAAATAACATCTTGGGCTGAGCCAAGTTAGGATCTGGAGATAGGACACACTGTGGGAAGGGAGTGGGGGTGGTGGTGTAAGAGAGCATGAACACTCAGCCTTGTAATATGTGTGAGAGCTGATGCTCTCTGAGCAATTGAGTGCTTATTATTATTTCTCTTGGATAGGTCACCTGGGAGTGGAGGAATTTTTCATTTTAAATTAAAAAGAAATCTTTTATAATGTTCATTTCTGAAAGGGGAAAAAAACCCCACCTCATCATGGAAGCAATTAGATGGAGGACACATTGAAAGGAGTGATTAGTTGTTAATTTTTAAGCTGTTGGCCCTGACAGAGGGGGTTTTTGTCAAGGATATATTTTTTTTAATGTGTCTTTCATATGCCTATAGTCCAAGGTTACTTTTCATTCAATAGCAATTACCATATGTCCATTACATGCCAGAGTCTGCTTGAGGTGGATATAGTGGTCCCTATCAGAGCATGTGCCAAGTTGAAATGCCAGCAGCTGTTCAAGCCATGGGATTGTTCCTATCTGCTGCTTCTCTTTTCCAAGTCCCAGTAAATGTTCTAGGGAGTAACTTCCCCATACCTTGATGCAACCAGAAAGTACAGCCCTCCAGGTTGCATTTCAGGTTCCAAGTCAGCTGCGTCAAAATTTGAGAATCAAGGAGGATAATGGGTCAGATGTAATTAAGACATAGAACTACTGGTGAAATAGCTGCACATTTCAGCTTTCTTGCTTTCTGCCCATCAGATTACAAACCTCAGTCCCACCACCACTTAAAAAATCTAATCTGTAACTGCAAACCTGGCATAACTGCTCTGTTGTATCAGATGGACACCAAATAAACAGATAACACAATACCAAAAAAACCCACAAAAAACCACGTTGTACCTCAGGAAAACCTGGGGCTGAAAACCTAGAAAAAAAATGCAGTTGTGTTAAAATATGGACGTGGTCCAGTAATGGAATGAGTAGGGAAACTTGAATGGATCAGAGTCAAAAAACACCGCTTAATTCTTGGGGATTTTTATTCTCCATTCAGCTTACATCAGTATTAACATCTACTGCGAAATGCAGCCATTTACAATTTGCAGTTCAATGTGTTACTTTAATTAGTATGAAAATTAAAGGGCAACGATAGGCCAACGTGAATGATTATGGAAATGCATGTGCATCACATGCAGTGCTCTCATTTAATTAATCGACTTGTAAACTATATCGAGCACTTTAAGTCAGTTACTGAGTATAACAACTCTATTTTGAATAACCACTTAATACTTAACAGGATGTGGAGAAAACACTATAGCACACGACTGCTTCTCAAGTTTCAGTGTCTGAGATTTTTTTAAAGCTGACCCAAGTCAACCCAAAGAATGTTTAACACTCCATGTCTGAACACAAGAAACTCTGTGATGTAGAGACATTCAATTACATTTTTTTAAAAGTGAGAAACATTTTATAAAATAGTGACTTAAGAAAGCTAATTGGTAGCAGCAAACTTAAGAGTGAAGACCGAAGCTAGAGGGGATCTTTTATTACAGTAAGGCTAGTCAAGGAAAATTAAAATAAAGGCACCTTTGTTTCTCTGTCAAATTAGCTGATTAAGAAATAAAACATTTTAACATGCTTTAAATGCAGCATTAATTATTTATATGAAAAAAATTAAAGCCAGGTTCCATGAATTACACTTTGTGTGTGTGAATTGAATGTTACTGGAATAGTAATCCTTTTACATTCATGCCCTACTTCATTAGGCAAAACTAAATATTAAGGGCTCTATTCATTCAAAAAATTCTTATGCATTCAGGTCACACCATTTCTATGGTCTTTTTTTTTTTTTTTTTAAGAGTACAATTTACAGCACTGATTTTTAAATACGATTCAGAAGAAGCAATCTACTTCTGCAGGATGGGTTTTAGCAAACAGCTATGTTTAGTAAAGGACAAAGACACAGTGGTGGTTCTTGCTTGTCTTCAGTGAAAAGGCCCAGAGTGAGTCACATTGTACAGTCTCGAACCTGGTGTCATAACATAGAAAATCAGGCATATTACCAGCAGGGAAGCTCTGAACTCTATGAACCCTTTTTCCTATAGATTGAGTAGTAAATAATTCCCCCCCCTCGTTGATTGTTTCCAGTGCTTTAGTCAGTTGAATGAAGAACAAAGGTTATTTACTCAGGCAAGTATATTCAGGGATGTATGTTTTTATTTTCCATATATGCCCATTTTAGCAATGGTGTCTCCAATGCTTGGCTCCCTGGGAGGAGAGTCCATCTGCTGAAGCTGCACTGCTCTGTGGGATGTGGTTAAACATCTGCTGGGACTGAGTCTGAGAACACTGGTCACCTGTCTGCTCTTCTGTGAATGCAGACCCATGAGGTAAGGAGCTGGTGAATTAATTACTTGCTTTGCTAACACATTTGTGAAAATAAATAAGAATTGAACTCTGCTTTGTTTCAGCTTCTTTCCTTGGGTGTTTTGTTGTTGGTTTACTGACTGAAGAGAGGAAGAGCTAGAGCTGTGCAATTATGATCATCTCTAACTTTCAAAATAATTAAAAGATTCACTTAAGATTAAAATAATAACTTTAAAGGAGAGAGAGAGAGATAAGAGGAAAAAAAAATTTTAAAAAGCCAGTACAAAACACCCAAGCAAGAAATTACAAAAAAGGCTTTATCCACAAGCTTGCAAATTGTCAGCTGGCTGAATTTAAATAAACTTTTGGGAAACAAAATATTGGGAAATGGGACAAGGCGTCAGATGGTTGGGTAAGATTGATGTATTTAATAGTTTAGTTAATATGGATCAACATCTGCCTTTAGTTACATCTGCACAACCCCTTGACTTCAGCAGAGTTGTACTTTTGGAACCAAGTTTGGACCAATGTTTTTAAATAGGCCCCAGTGCAGAATATCTGCAGAGAGCCTGCATTGCTCCATGGTGGTGTAACCAGGCAGCTCAGGAGAGAGTGGGTAATACAATATGTTATTGTTTCTTGTGTAATTTTTAAAATACATTGAGGAGTAATATATTTTTTTATAATAGGGTGCTCCCTGTCTCTTTAAGTAACCATCAGATGTAGGATGTCCCTGTGCCAAAATGCTACGGTCTGCTCCCTCTGTGCAATTGTTAATTAAATCCATCCCTTATTGTAGAGCCTGCCTACTCTCTTACCCATTCTGCTTATCTGTGATACCAGATGATGCTCAGTAATTCATAGCCAACCTGCTTCCACCTTCAATAGGGCCTTCTGTGCACTGACCTTAACCAGCTTCACCTTTTTGTTATTCCCAAGGAGAAGAGAGTCCCGGAGGCAACAGTTTTATCAACTTTTCCTGTTGACCAGATGATGGCTCAGTGATAAATAAATGGAGTGTGCTTGAGCTGGAGGCTTCCCACACACTGTCACTCCCTGCCCCTCTCTGGCTCCTGCTGCCTGCATAGATGCAGAGCTGTGCAGGGAGAACAGTGTCCTCAAAGGACACTGTAGGCTGCACCACAGCTGGTGGCAAGAACCACTTTTGCCTGTCCAGGTGATGTTACTCTGCCAGTAATCATGTCAGCTGAAAACTTTCTTTTCTTGGTACTGAGCTATGCCACCTGCAAATCTCTTCACCTCACTAGTAAGGCTGATATTCAGGAGCTGGTAGGAATATTTTCATAGCTGACAAGCTGTTTCCTGTGAATGGTGTCAAGGATTTAAAAGCCACTTCTGCAAATGGGACTTTCTGGCAAATATAGCTGAAGCAAATCTTTTATTATTACCATATGGCTAGAAATACTCCAAGAGTTCTCCTGGAAATGGGTACTGTACCAGCAGAAAGCAATATTCTGTTGGCCTGTGCATTGCTGCAAGGGTATTTACTATGGTAATAAGATCAGTAATTCATCTCCTAAAATCACTGGGAGTACAAATGCTTATTTAAGTAGATGGTATCTTGATTGCAACTGAGTCAGAAGAGCTGCCTGTTTAGGCTACAGATCTTCTGTTAAACGCAAAAGGCTGGTGGTTCTTGGTAAACACAAGAACATCATGTTTCACAGCTACCTTACATTTTCAGCAATTCATAGTAGATGCACAGCAGATGCCTTGGCAGAATGGGTGTGTACAAATATGTCCGGAAATTATGCTTGTTGGGGCTTTTTTGCTCTTTGTTTTCCGTAGCAATGTAATGGAAAGAGATAAAAATCTCTCTCCATCTCTAAATAGTTGGTTAGAACAGAAAAGACAGAGATAAAGCCATACTCTAGCAGCACATGGAGTTATCTGAACCCTGTTATCCTGAGGGGTTCAGCACCAACATAAATTAAGAGACAGCCTTGGCCCAGAAAAATGGAAGATCTAGGGGTGAAAAGATTTGCTTTATCACAGAGTAGGACAGTGTCAGAGAAGCATGCTATGTTCTTGAGACTCTTGCAGCCTCTCCCATCTGCTAGCTTGCAACTCAGTGGGCCTCTTCTCTGGCAGTCTTGGGGGCAGAAGCCTCCAGTCTTGCTCAACTGCTTTTTGTTGTTTACAAAGCTGATCCAAGAGAAACCATGTTTTATGGCAAAGGCATCAAAATAGGAGTTTAAGGGCCTTGTTTCTAATCCTAAACTCTACTGCAAGGAGTCTTTACAGAAAGGACGATACAATCTAGAAATACAGATTAATGAAATTGTTTTATTTGAGAAGTGCCTCTAGCTCTGTGCCATGGAAGTCTCAGGTGGTCTGTAGTGATTCAGATTGGTGATGTGGCATGGAAGGTGAATCACAGGAAAACTGAGCTAGAACTGCCTAAAACAGATGTTCTCTGGTTTGCCAAGAAGCCGGAGTCCTTAATGAGGATGTGGCTGAGAAGGAAAGCGTTAGCAGTTTTCCTGTAGAATGTTGTTCTCAACTTTAACTTCATCAATACTGTTCCTTCTTTGCACAGTTATTAAGTTAAATATCACTGAGGCGTGTGCAAATTCGATGAGAGAAGTATTTGTTTGTGCTCTTTATATATTTAAAAAATTAAAGATTTTTCAGCAGGCACAATTTTGCATTGTGAGCCAGAATTTTCACTCTATTTTTTTTCTGCAGTCAGGGAGCATAACAAACATTTGAAATAGCTTTCACCAGCTTGATCACTGTTGTCAGACAGAGTATATATGCAAATAAAATTAATAAATTTTGCTGAAGTTCTCTGGATTCCACCAGAATGTATGGAATTTTCTTTCATTAGTTAACAGTGCTTAACTCTTACGTAGCAATCTCCATCCTTGGTGACAAGCTTATTAATCAATGCAACACCTCTGAAAGGAGCATTGCTATATATTCCTATTGGAGTGTGAAATTTAAAATGTATGGATGTGCTCTGAAGTGTTGGTCAAATAGCCAAAGAAGGCTGGGTTTCAAATTTGGGGGTTTGTGGTTTCTCTCCCATGATTAGGTCAGACTCCTTTGACACACAGACCTCTTTATGTATTTAATAGATCAAGCTCTGCTGGGTTTAGACCCATGCACGATCATGCTCTGACTTTGAAATGTGGTGATAACACAACTGTTTTTTATAATTGCTGCCTAGAGGACTTGAGATGGGGATATGGCACACTGCTGTGATTTGCTCTTTGCAGCTTTGTTAAGACTCAAAGGAGCTGGAAGGTGTGTTTCCAGTTCACAGTAAATAGGGTTGTGTTAAATGACCCCTGCCTTTTTTCATGCTAATAGGTGTGACAGTGTTGGGTTAACAAAGAAATCAATCCTAACACAGCGATGATAATTTTATCTAGAGTGAAATCCATTGAGTTCCCTCACCTCTTTTCTGTGTCTGATACTTTAGGACACTAATGGTACCACTGATGACTCCTTGTAGCCAACCAAGTGTCAGATGAGAGTGGTTTTTGCCTGCTACATCCCAGGAAAAAAAAAACAAAACAGCAAACCAAAACCAAACTGGTATATTCTGTCTAAGAAGCTTGATCTGGGAAATGAGTTTTGTTCACTGTTGCCAGTTCTGCAGAAGCCACCAGGCAAGTGCAGTGAAAAAGGCCTCATACAAAGGGTGTAATGAAGACAAACCATTTCAGTTGGTGATTAGAAGGGTATCAATAAAGATCACCTACTGCATATATCAAGTTATTGATAGCAAGTTTTAAAGCTTTTTCAGTTCCCTGGTAGTGTTGTCCAGCTGCAATAAACTACATGGATTTCTCTGATACCCTGCGAGACAAAAGCCCCTCATGCTGCATGCAAGAAGAGCAAGAATTTTAAAAACCCCCAAACATACAGGGAGTTATTACTTTTAAAGTACTTCAGTTCGTTGTTTATAAGGGTGACAATATCTAAACTATAGCAGGAGGGGAACTGTTAAACATCTTGTCTCTTTGCTCTGTTGGTAGGCAGCCTCTGAGGCTTTGTCAGCAGCCTGACATAAATCAGATTTGTCTGGTAGGGGATAAGAGCCCAGGACATGCTCTGTGAGCCAGGAAAGGAGATTTTGGGATATGTGGAGGAGATGGTTTAGATTAGAACAGCTACCTAAAAATTCACACCCCTCTGGCACACTCAGCAAATGTAGTCCCTGTGCTGGGTAGCTTGGTGGGAAAGACCAGCGCCATGGGCCAAACAGCGATGGCCCCCACATAGCTGCCTACAGTGCACAGACTGCAGTCCTGTTCTCACTGCCTTTCTCCTCAACAGCTAAGTTGCTGATACTGCCCATGGTTTGGGATGGGAGCTTGTAGCTGCACCTGTCCCAAGTGGATGCTGAGTCTGGCCCTCAGTGCGTCCAGTCTTGTGCTGTAAATAGGAACTGATTGCTCATGTTGAAAATAACTCTGTGTTTCAAGGATTTGTGCTTCCAGATGTTGTGAAACCTTCATACCTAAAAGCTATAGAAGCATTATATTATTTTTTATGACCAAATCTGTATCTGCTTCATTGCCTTATGCTTATGGAAGGCTGTGGGAGCCCACAAATCTTGCAGAAGACAAGGGGCTTCTGAGAAATCCTTCAGAGATTAATTTTATGGTTAGATGCTGTTCCTTCTCACCCGAGAAAGAAACCCAGGTTCAAGAGACTCCAAGACGTGGGAAAGCACTTTGAAGATATAAAGGTTGATATGCTTCATTCACAACCTGTTTAGAAGTTGGTTCCAACTGCAAGGCCTGGGTTTGGATCTGGGTCCAAAAATTCCTTAATTTAAGGTGAGATCTTTATCCTGCTGATGTCAATGTGATTTCTATCACTGGCTTAACTGGATGAGGGTCAAAACTGTGTTTTAAACCAGAATTTTACTTTGAACTATATGTAATGTGAAGATGGTATTAACAGGGAAGTCTAAACTTCTGGAAGTATCTCTCCCAGTACCTCTTTATAAATTCACTATTCCAGCATAATGTAGCTTTCTGTTCTAATCATAGCACTGCTGTAGTTGGGCATAGCACATCAAAGGATTTACCTTGCTCTCATAGCAGAATCTTCCCTATGTTCGCTCACTCTGGGGACCCACACCAGATTTCCCTGGTTCTGTTTACAGGCCAGATTTTCAGCTCCCTTTTAATCTCTGGCAATTTGAATTTATATGGAAAACTTACAGGGGACAGTCTGGCTGCATTGAGAGAAGTAGGATAGAAACCATGTCAGAACAGTCCCTGAAAGTCCTACAATGTGCTTAAAGCATTTCAAGAGAACCCTTGATCCAAAGTATCAAAGGGTTACAGTAAGATCAAGAAGAATTAAAATTGATGGTGTGCCAGAAATCACGTGCAGCACAAGGTCATTACTCACTCTCGTTAAAGCGGTCTCAGTACTGTGGCCCGATCTGAAGCTTAATTGAAAAGTTTCAAGTGATGCATTATAACGAAGACAAGACAGCCACTGCCCATTGCACAACCTCTGCTAAAAAAGGCAGATCAGTAATAGGGCAGAAATCTAAGCAATTGCTTGAGGATAATCAAGGCCTAATGAGGTATCCACTTCAGTCTTTCAAAGGCAGAGGAACCTCTCACTGGAGCTGGAGAGAAAGGAAGGGTTGAGGTGAGCAGGTTCCTACATCCTGGGAACAGGCCACCTGGCCAGGATAGTCGTGGTGGTAGAGGGAATGCAAAGGGCAACACCAGATCTGTATTGAGGGTTTTCTGTTGTAGGAAAGGTTAGTGCCCTGGTCTAGGGCAGCCTCCTCACTGTTGCCTTCTGTTGCAGTCATCTTCTGTTTCCTCAGTCCCTGATCCAAAATGATCATAAGGAGCCCATCAGGTTTGAATTATTAGTTGTGTTAGGAACCAAGACAGTGGCAGCAGGAGATAGCTGACTGTTGATGTTATCAATTTTCCCTAAAAATTCACAAAAAAAACGTTTCACTTGAGCGTGATAACAAACTGCAAGTCACAATTACCCGGAGAAATCAAGAATCTCCGTGGCATCTTCCTCTTTTTTTGTTTTATTATCTGTTCTAGCAGAGAGGTCAGTGCCCATATCCACATGATTATCTCTACATCCAGCTGCCAAATTGTGAAAGCTGCTCTTCCTGGGCCACTGCTTGGGCAGCCGTATCAAAGAGTAAGCGTGTGCCCCTGCCTGATGAGCAGTTAGTATGGAATCACCTTTCAGCCTGCAGAAGCCAGAGGGTTTTTCATCTTTTGAAATAGTCAGCTTACCTATTTTAACCTGTATCTGTAGGCTCTGCTTTTGTGACTGAAGGATGTCTCTGCAGATTTGTATCTGCTTACTGAGCAGGTTTGCTTGCTGTTCCTAATCCCTCCTGTTCGGTATGATGATACACAAGCCACCAGCTGCGGGAAGCTAGCCAGACAGAAACATTGTTTAGGGTTTCAGGTTGGGTGACAGAGTACAGCCTTCAGTGATGGACTTGCTTAAAGGCATTGTGCACGATGGCAAGTAACAGAAGTGGTTTAGCAGCGTGGGCTGTTTTCTTTGGCCTTCAAGATCCTCCATTATTTTAAGTACAATTAAAATCAAAGTACTTGCTTTCTTTGCTATGAATACTACTTTAATTATATTTTGCTTTTTCAGGTCATTTCCTTCACCTTTAAATACAGAGACTGAAAAAAGAGGCTAATATAAAGAGAAAGTTATAGCATATTAGCTAAAAGCCCATTTATGCAGCTTTTCAGGTAGTTGTCTTGAAGAGCATGAGAGGTGCAACTGGCTTCACTGGGACACTCTTGGACTTAGCATTAAACCATGTGTTTTGCTGAAGTAAGACCTTTAATACATGACATATGGCACCAGCTCTACAAAATATTACTGTTTGGCTGACAGCCCTGCTTCTGTCCATTGCTTGTAAATTAGTGCTGTAAGTCTGTGTGGGTAAATAGGTTGTCATCACCAGTGCCATGGGCATTGCAGGCTGCACCCACAAGCCTAAGGTCTGTGTCCATCCCGTGAGAGGGATTTGTGTGTTAAGCTGCTGGTTCTGCACCCATGAAAGCAGTGGCTGAGCAGTCCTGACAGTGTGTTTGCAGGTCTCCGAGAAGCTTTGGGATGCACAGGAGGACGGGGCACTGCCAGCTGCTGCAGGAGAGCTGCCTTGGCAGCCAGCTGGGATCTATGAGCTGGAGCCTGCCACAGCACCAACGGGGCAAGCAGAGAGAAGTGGGCTCCCTGTACCAGCCTGAAGGTACAGTGTCTAAAGGCATTTATTGATATACTGTTTCTTGTTAAGAATCATTGAGTAATTTAGCCAGTTACAGGATTTTTTTACTCATTTTAGTTGCATATGAACAAGGACAAAATACAAATGGAGGGATGCATAGCATGCCTCAGGATGGTCGGCTCTTCTAAGGTGTCTGCAAATCTCAACTAGGGCTAATCTTTTTGACTTCCTGTTTGTGTTTTCCTCATCCATTGCAGGGAGTACAATTGCTCACACATTCTCTGGGTCATTGTATCATTCAGACGACTCACTGGATCCCTGTGCTCACTTTACAATGTCTTGGGCTAGGAAAACTTAAGGCTATCCTTACTTTGTCTCTTCTACAGGTGTTGTGTTTATATGTGCATGTGGTGTGTGTGTGATGGGCCGTGGAGTTGGCCATTGCTGGTTTGGCTAAGAAGGATAAGAAAAACTTCCACAGAGCTTAAATGTGGTATTGGTTTGGGGAGGGGGGAGCGAGAGTGGCTAGTGAGATGGTGTTCTACTTATACACAACCCAATAACTTTGCTGAGTTTTAAGTAGTGAGTGGGGAAAAAATCTCTGACATTTAAGATGAAAAGTCACCAAAGAGAACCCAGTGCATTACCTCAGGGGACAAAACAGTTTCTATTACGTGCATAGAACTATCAGTTTGTTAGCTTAGCAGCGAGCCCTGAACACTTATGGAAATTCGAAACATTTCCATATATCCTAGTCCAGGTTGGAATTAAAGTGTTGTAAAGCTTCCCTGGAAGCCAACATTTATCTAATATGTAAGCATATTTAGATTTCATTTTTAAATGGTTGTTAAAGGCTATCCTTTGGCTGCACTCTATTCTTCATTCTAAGGGGTTTTTTGAATTGTTGAACTCTGAGATTTTTTTATACCAAGAAAAATGTACTTTCGGAACCAGAAACGCCTGAATGACCAGTTACAGCATGTACTAACCCTGAGAGATATCCACTAAATCTGCTCTCCTCCTCCAATTTACTTGCTGTTTTTCCAATCATGCCTTGCATTTATGTTCTACACTTAGCTAAACTGTGTGTGTTATATTTTAGATCTGTTTTTGTTTTGTCTAAAAAATTTCCAAATGGGCATTAAGTATTCAAGATGTAATCTCTGTAGCAGGAAACTAGTTATCAGATTCATATAAAATAACTGGGCAGTAGAAATAACTCTGAGCAGAATGCCTTAATGTGTTTTTTTTTCTTAGAATTAATTTAGAGGGAATTTAATGCCTGTGAAAGGTACTGGATTGCAACATCAGAGAACTGAAGCAACTATTTAACCACAGAACGGTTACAGGATGGGAGATGGCTTTACAAAATTACCCATGAGGTTTGACAAAATATTTGTCTCAGGTTTGGTGCCTTTAATCTAGCTGTAACAACCAAGCATTCATGTGTCAGTAACAGTCATTCTCAGGTTGTTAGCATTCACCCGGATGATGGAGAAAGCCCTTCTGTAAAAAGGAAGGATTTTGCTTTTGTGATTACTGGCTAACGTTTATAATATGGTTAAACCTATAAAACTATACTTACTAGACCTGAATTGGTACATCACTGTAAGGCACAGTCCTGGGTCAGAAGTTCAAAGCACAAGGTGTGTCCACGCTGTCCCTGCCCCATGCCACAGAAGCAGGTAGAGCTGGAAGGGAAGGTAGGAGGAGACATTGTGACCTGCACCCCACTGCTTGCTCTGCCACCACCTTTGCAATGATTCCAGGTACAGTGCTGCTGTGTTTGGACCCCTTCACAATGGCTTTCAGGCCCAAGGTTTGCACCTTTCACTTTCTATTGCCACCTGTTTATTAGAAGAAAGATGAGATGGCAGGCTGTAAGATGCCATTATGGGAGTTATACCAGGTTCAATGTGCAATTCTCATTTTTTCCCTTTTTTTTCCCAGTGTTTCTAGAATAGTTACCTCTGAAGGACACGTATGGTCTGCATGGTTTGAGTCTCACGCAGGTCTCAGGAGTCAGGTTTCTATTAGACAGGTACAGACAATATCCTGTGTGCTAACTGGTAGTCTTGCCAGCTGCAGGCAACACTGAAAAGCATTTTTCATTATACATGTTAAGCTTCGATTTATATTTGCTGGGGTTTTTTGCAAATATGTTTGGTGTCAATGATTTTTACTTTTACAACAGGCTGTCCCTTTGTGGCTCTGCTGCAATCACAGAAAAGCCAGCAGAAATACATCCATGACTGAATAGATCAATAGGCTTGTTACTGTAATGCAAAGTAGACTATAGATGAGCCCACTAGGAGCCAGTTAAAAGTATTTTCCTCTGAAGCCACATTCTTCTGCTGGTTGTGGTATGTTGGACAGAGGCTGCATTCCCTCACACTGGAATTTCCTGTATTAGCACTGCACAGGAGTGGATTTATTTTGTAGTCCTTGAGATTTCTGAGCTTCATGGATTTCACAGCCTTTATGCACCATGAAAAAAAGATTTGGTTTCTACTGAGGCATTGCAAAAAGATGAGCATCTGCTGACAAAAAGGTCTTCCAAAGATTGATGTTCCCCCATGCCAGAGGTGACTCAGTCTGAACTTATCTCACTGAAGACCAACATGGCTCTGATATAGCTCACATATGCCTTTGGCAGTGATTTTTGGAGCTAAAATAAATGTTTCCTTGTTGTCAATTTGCACCCTTAATGAGCTGAGGGAGCCCGTGTTGCTTCTGGTGTAGCAGAAGATGGTGGCTACAATCTGTAAAACACTAAACTAGGCCAGACATCCTGCTTCAAAACCTCCCACTCTAAGTAAGTCTGTTGTCCTTTGGCTTTGTGGCTTCAGTACCATGATAAAAGCAATGTTACAGGTTTATTTTGTGTTGAGGGCTTATAGAGAGGCCTGTGGACTCTCTCTCTTTTCTCAGACTTGCCTGACTTCAGCCCAGGTGTGTCTTTCCCACCTCTTAACTTAATCAAAATTGCATTTCAGATATCCGACCCTCAAATTTACAGCTTCATTGAAATGGAGACAGGTTATATATTACCTTCTGCATAGAAATGTGTAATATATTATACTATATTGAGTTTTGTGGAAGAGTGGAAAATATCTGTTCGGTTTTTGAAATACATTATAGACATTACTTGGATGCCAAGTTTTTCATTGTTCTACTAATGTCTTCCTGATCTGCAAGTTTTTGAAAGTAAATCGTTAGACTGTTACAAATTTTAAAATTATCTATCTAAAAAATGTTGCACTGTGGTATTGAGCCAGGTCTTAGACCTTCTCAGGAAATGAAGTGGCAGCTGTGATTCTATGGAACAGGTTTTTCAAAATTACCCTGGCCCATCTCTTCACCTCCTCTCCTTTTCAAAAGATGACTGTTGTGCTTCCCAGCAGGCCAAGAAGAATTTTCAGACTTGTCACAGAGCTCAGTAATAAGTATTTCCCAAACACATGGAGTGTCTTAGGTGGGAAATTTCATCAGTCCCATTTAGAGGAACATTGCTGTCATGTCCCTGCTGCAGCTTCTTACCTGTGCAAGAGCATGTCAGAGGACTGGCTGGTTTCACCTCTCCCAAGAACTAATTTCATTTGCAAAATGTTGTGTTTTTTTCTAAAGTGTGTGAACTTTCCTTACTCTGTGTTCTTGAAAAACAACATAGTGCTCTGTTCCAGTCTGTATAGCCTTGGTATGTATCCTGCCTTTGCACAGAAGCCTGCAAAGCTGTGTGTCAAGGATAGTATGAAAACAAGTAACTTCTGCAGCAGTGACTTTAAATTTTCTGAGTCCTGCTAATACAAAGTTTGCAGCAGTCCTTGCCAGTGACACCCTTGTTGGTGCTCAGCTAATGGCCAAGCCACCACACAAAGCTCAAACTTGATCACTGAAAACTAAGTGAAAGTGAAGGAGAGTAGGAGGAAACAGCTGAACCAAGGAGCACCGGTACCGTGTAATGTGTGCTCAGGGTGTGTGCTGGTGAGGTCCTGTTATGGAAATACAAATATGACCATGGCAAAATTTCTAATTTTCTTTGAATTCTTAGTTTTTCCTCTCCAAACTTCCTTCTTCTAATTTCTATTTTAAGCCATCTGGCCTTTAAATCAAGAGTTAGTTTTCCTCTGTGCCGTATTCTGGCTGAGCTCCAGTTTGAACTACCTCTTTAAAATTACCCTTGTTTTATAATTTCAGCCAAATAGTTTTAATCACTTCTTGTTGTGAGCTGTGGTGCTGGATAGTGGGATGCACATCACTGAGAAGCTTCAGTCTAGAGGTAGTTGCACTTCAGTGCCAAAGGAAATAATAACTGGATGGATGGAAAGCATCTGGGATTGATGTGGTTTAAAGGTGCTGTTCATGCAAGCTATTATCACGGAAGGAGTTAGGGAAGAGATTCACTCTTAAAATGCAGGTGCTCTCGTGCTTTCTCTGAGAGATGTGTTCCAACAGTGTTTTGAATTCTGTTTAAAATTTGAAAGAGCTAAACCTCCAGGCTCTTCTCTTCCTTTCTTAAATTCATTTCCCTGTTTAGATGAAAAAGAAACATTTTGCAACTTACTTTAAACTTTCTTCAAAAGAACTGCTGGAAAAGGAGCATTCATGTGAAGCATATAAACTGTAAACGAATGTTTAAGCACAGCAGACAGTGATTTGAAATGTGCTAATGGACAGATACTAGGAATTTATGTAAGAGAAAACCTCAGATGTGGAGGGACTTCCAGGCAGGGATAAAAACCCAGTGAATCAGCCAAATGATAGAAAAGTGTTACCAGAGTAAAGAGCCACACATGTGAAATAAATACTGAAATGGGGAAATAGCACCAGCAAAGATAATGAAAGATAGAGAACATTTCGTTTAAATAACTGATGCTGGAGCATGTACATGCAGCATGTACTGAAAATGCAAGCTCCTAGGGTGGATCTCTCTGTCTCTGGTTTTTCTTTCTCCACTCCTCATTTTGGCATTTTTTCCCCTGATAATGACAGTAGCTTAACTGAGTTAACAGCATTAACAGACAAAGCTCCTTCCATCTAAGTGCACAACAGACTTTTTTGCAGCACTCTGTCAAATGTTTTCAGGTGTGTACTTGCTTCCAAATCTCCCAACAATCTGTTTTCCTCCGATAATTTTTTTTTTTTAAATTTTGTTAGGCCTCCTGGCTGGTGGCTAGTTTCTCTGGCAGTGTGGAAGTAACCAAGCAAGCCGGTTGAGGTTGGCATGATTTGTGAATATGAAAGGGGAAAAAAAGAACAGCCAAAAAAAAAAAAATACCCCACAGGAAAGAAATAATGGGCAATATGTTTCCTTTTGAACTTTTTCAAATCAACCTCTGGAAAAGGTGTCATAAAGCCCCCAGAAATGAGTAACAGCACAGGGACAAAGAAAACTCTGTTACAGATGTCCCTGCAAGTCTATGAGCAAATTGTTTTCTTCTAAATAACTCCAGAACATTACATGGCCTTAACAAGTTTCCCAGGACAGGAACTCCTAGTTTATTACTTGCTCACATTGTCATCAGAAATTAATTTTGTCCCTGAAAGACAAATTGGCTGGTAGCTTATGAAGTTAAATGGAAAGAACAAGTGAGCATCTGTTTCTTCTGCATTTTGTCTCCTTGGTGTCTTACATATAAATGAATCAGAGTGTTCAAACTTAAATTAAGATCTTTGGCTAGATAAACAGTTAAAACTGGTTCCCATAGCTACCTCTCACACATAGCTGTGATTGCATTATAATCCCCTAGTAATCAGGTCTAAATGAAAGAAAGATGATAAGGGTGCTATTTTCAGTTTTCAGTACTGATTTTTATTAGCTCTCAATCAGATCAGGACTGCTTTGCCTTTCATCACATTGTGGCAGTGTTTGTAGAATCATTAGAGTAATAAAGTGTAAATCTTACCAAGGTGCATTTTTCTTGAGGTGTTTTATATAACGAAAACTCTGAAGATTACATTGGCGGGTACAGGAAAGATTTGTTTCTGCAACTAAAGTGAGGATGTAATGTATGCTATATTCATTTATTCTTTACCCAAGCGAATACCTAATGAATTACCTTGCCGAGGTAAAAGAAAAAAAAAATGTCCAAAGAATCAGCCTGTCTGAACATGGTCCTAATATACTGTATATTGCAAGTACTGGGTTTAGTATTTTTTTTAATTTGGCTTATTATCTTGTATCATATCTCTCCCTGTGCATTACCATGCACAAATGAATTACAGGCAAAACCACAAGCACTGCTATTACCAGCCTGCTGTTTTTAGTAAACTAGTGCAGCCCAATAAAACATCATGTTGCAGCAATATATAAGTATTTATTGTAGAGTAAATTTCAGCTAAACAAAAGCACACAGGGAGGCCTGATCCTGCCCGTAGGAAAGGCAGTGGCAAAGCTTGATTTTGGCTCATACATCATTTTCAGCTCACCTGCATCCTTGGTTTGCAGTATTCTTTGAGGTGAATTTTACTTAATAGCTCTACTTCTAAAAGGTTCCTGACTACCAAATTTAGAGGAGACTTCACCCAACCCTCAGAAGTGTTCCTGGGTGTTTCTGCAGGCAGAGCTGTCCTTTAGCACAGAAATCACCCTCTGTAGTGTTGCAGGATTGTTCACAGAGTTTGCAGGTGTGCACCATGTTTGCAATTAACTCCCAGTTTAATACTGGAGTGATTCTACTTTCCCATAGACTTTTTTTTTTTTTAATATCTGGTGATTATTACAAGGTATCGTTCTAAAGCATAGCTATTAAAATGCCTTCCCATGTAAAATATTTTAATTTTATGTATTTTATATTTAGATGAGGAGTAAGCAGTCCCAGTAATTCAGTGTTAAATATTTACAGTCATCCATGCAATTGCAGTAGTATTAGCTAGAAACAGTAATTAGTCAAAAAGTTGAAAAAGCTGATTTTCTGTTTGATTTTAATGTACTTGATGTTGCAACTGTGTCTGATATTAACAAGTTATACTTACTTTCTGCTCTATGTAAGATGAATCTGTTCAGCCATCAAATAGTGGTGTTTGCACAGTATGTAAAGTCTAAGACACCATATGATATTAGGACATGGAATACTTTAGGACAGGGAACATTTAATGTGCACACTTTCATACCTGAGATAATTAGATATTGATATTCACATCAGGGGGAAAAAAAAAGTAAATCAGTTCATATGATGTTATTATAAGGAAACAAAAATTATGTTTCAACTTTTAATCTATTAAGACCTCTAAGATACAGAGAGCTTCTTGGTCTAAAATTTTTGCTACTAATATTTTAGACTACAAAAAGGTCAAATTCAAATGTTTCAAGGCAAATAGGAAAAGGGAGCATTTTGGTCAGAAAGGTTTTGTGTATGTTTTGTATGTTGATGCACAGATGTGGTATGTCTGGAAGATGTTGCTATGTCTAATGACACAAAAGAGAGTAAATTGTAGAGCCTGATTATCAACAGATAACAAGACATACTGTATATAAATAAATGCTCAGCATCAAAACCCATTATTGGATTAGCTATATAATCATGTTTCAGGCTGTAAGTCTGTGCTAACAAATGAACACTTTTCATTTGGCTCAAGGTCCTCATCAGCAATGGAACTAATTTTACATTCTCACCCATTAAGTGAATAAGATGTGGAAAAAGCTGTCTGCTTTTTGAAGTGTAAATTTGCTGCTACAGGCTGTGCAGACCAAAGCTCTTTTGAAGCAGTGAAATGAGATCATCTCTAGGGACATGTGAACCTGACAAAGTTTAGGTCATTTGTGTGGAAGGTATGATGGGGGGGAAGCCATTTGGGTATGGTTTCAGTAGGGACTTATATGGGGCACTTTGGAAGATGCTGAACTTTACAAGCTTTTTGTTCAAATTTGTGAGAGAACTTAAACTGGAAGCACAGATGCAAGCTTTCAGCCCTCGGAAAGAAACCTCCATAAACAACTGAACTGGGTACTTGGCCAGCACAGTTGGGGGGTGCTTAGCAGGATGTGGGCTGAGCCTCTTCTGCTCAGCAGGACTTAAAGTCATTTTTAGGGGCTGGATACTTCCCCCACTTTCCCCTCCATACATACATGCACACGGAGATCCAGGAACTAACCTCAGACCTTTTTCTGGAAAAGGCTCTGGAGGTGGAGGAACTGAGCTATCACATCTCACTTTCCACCCTTGTGAAGTCCCCCAGGAGAGAGGAAGGTCACAGCTCTGTACCTCATTTGGCTGCCAGCCCCTTAAATTGCAGCATGGCACCAGCTTTTTCTTGCCCTCTGGAAGACCCTGTCTGCAGGGGAGTACATCCTTCCTGTGCCTGTGGGAGACAGGCACAATGGGCATGGAGAGGAGCATGGACAGAAGGGGAAGAGGAGAGGACCCCTCAGGGGGCTCAGTAAGAATCTCCTCAGCTAGTAGAAGGGGTAGGATTAATAAACTCTAGGCCTTCTGTGCTAGGGAGCAGTGTTGTGATGCACCACAGGTCAAGCAAGGGTGATGAAGATGTTGCTGACATCAGCTTAGAAGAAAGGAGCCTCATGAAAATAATTTAATTTTTAGATTTCTAAACACACAAAGCAGTGTTTAACCACTGTTTACGATCATGAAAAAAATATCCCCAGGCTGTTGTGTGCCTAATAACAACGCTCTTCATTTGCAAACCAACTAAAAAGACAGGCTTGTTCATTTGTTAATTTGATTTATCTCTGGAACATGCTTGTACAGCTTAGGCTTTTGGTCTTCCTTGTAAAATGTGCAATTGTTTCATCCACTACTTCTTCATGCCATGTAGTCCACCAGTAGTCCATGGTCCACAAGCTAAGAAATGCTGTGAGAATCCTTTGTGGGTAAAATGAAACCAAAGAAAAATTCAGGAGGCCCAGACAGGCATATTTGCATGAAGACATGCACCTGAGATATACCCCTATGTAAACGGGGGTACTTAAATCTTAGTTCAAGCACCTTAAGCATATGGTTTCAAAATTGTTTTTCAAAGAGTAATGGCTATAAAAGAGTAAAGATGTTTGTCAGGCCTTTGTATAAAGTGACAACAGGTTTCAAAAAAATATTGTCTAGGCAAAAAATTGCACTGCTCTCTCCCACAGCATTTTAAACCACATGTATTAATACCATGTAGGAACATCTGACTGGCAGAACAGAGAAGAAACCTAGGTGGGTAACTTCTGTGGAATCTCCACCTAAAAAATAAACTGAAATAAAGGCAGCTGAAAGAGGTTTTGCATTCCCTTCCCTGAGCTCAGCTTTCCAACTTTGCTGCTCCTGATGTTGTGCCCACTAGCAGGCTTAGCTTTCTACTTTGCTAAGCACATGGATGGGGTTTTTGGCCCTTGGAGCAGCCTCTCTGCAGTCATCATCGATTATTCAGGACCTCCCTTTCACTTTCCTTGTCAAAATAAAGCTGTTAATAATAATTCTCTACCTCACTGGCATGTTATGAAAGTTAATGAGTTGATGTGTGCAAAACACTTTGAAACTATAAAATGGTGTGGAAGTTATAAGCTCTGTGTTGTGAATGTCTCCTTTTCCCCAGCTTAAGGCAGAATGACTTAAAGTTAGCCAAAGGGGATAAAAGAAACAAGAGAGACCTTATGAATGTATCAGGGGAAAAGGAAATGCTGGAGAGAAGATAGACCCATTAGCAAATGAGGAAGGAGATGAAGTTAATTATGATTTTAAAATGGATGAGCAATAGAACTGGGTTTTTTTTGTTGTTGTTGTTTTTGTTTTTAAAGAAAAAATCAGTCTTTAACAAAATAATGACTGACATTAAAGAAGAAGCGAAGGCCTTTTGATAATAGGTGTTTCATTAAAAAGCAAGGGGGAGACAACTTGTAAAACATGAATATATGTAAATGAGCAAGTCTAGATGAAACTTGTCTTAAGAGCAATGCAAAACTAATGCATTTTCCAAATATTTACAAGTAGTTTGGAAAAACCATGGCAGGTGTGGGAAAGCTCGTATCAGAAAAGAAAAAGCAACAACAGCCATAAAAAAGCTAATGTTCAGAAAAATGCTAGTAGTGGTTACTGCCCAGTAAGTATTTGTACTAAAAGTGAGAAGTACAACTGGAGTGAGCAGGCAGGCTCTATGGGGTTATGAAGCCATGTTACACAAATGAGATTTTGTTACAGTTACAAAATACAGCAGTGAGACACCAAATACATGTTGGGTCAGATCCAGAGTTGCTGCTCTACCTCTTTACATCAGCAGATCTATTTGTAACATCTGCACTTGAGTAAATCATTTGACAAAAATACCTTGCAAACTTATGTCTGAGAAAAGAAATCCAAATTGACTTTGATAGGAAGGGTGTCATTTGGGTTGGAAATGGCAGTATGAGGCCACACAGAAAGTGATCTGAAGACAAAAATTAAAGTCTGGTTGTAAATATGTTATGATTATTTCAGCATAAAGAATGATTAAGACATAATTATAAAGAAAAAAGTTACTGTGTGAGCAGCAAAACTAGGGCACCCTGGCTCTCAGTGTTTAGATGCTGTGGTTGAATCCTCTGGTGTCTAATAGGTTCCCTGGGTGACAGCCCCTCTGAGGTAAGGGGGGCTGGTGCTTTGATAGGGGCATTGGTAGGGGTGGGCTTTGTGATACCTGTGGTAGCCCTGTGTGTTTAAGACCTACACAACCTCCAAATGCAATTGGGGTCAAAATGGCCAACCTTTCCAAAAGTTACAAGGAGGACACTCAGCTTGATCACATTTCCCACATCCATTTATTGCAAACTCGCATCTAAAATCTTGTGAAGGGTAAATTCTGAGTGAAAAGTGGAATGTCACAAATTAACAAAATGCTCTGAATTTTGAGGTTCTGTCCTTCTCCCTTCTCTTGTTTTCAAAACACTGTGTCTATATGGATGTACTGCATACAGATAGTGACTGTAATGATCTTATTTTCATACCTACTTTTAAGTTACTATTTAAGAAGCTTCTCCTTGCACCAAAAGGACAAAGTATTTTTCCCAGGAGCTATTTGTTCCCTTTTAGTGGAAGGGATTAAGGAAATAGGGAAGTTCTATACTAATTATTTTTGAGATTTTTTTTTTAGAATCCCTGTTCTGAGACTCTGTTGAGCATGTACACCCAGCTATGATCAATAACATTGCTTCTTGCAAAGAGTGATGCATACAGAACTTCAGACAGGTTAGATTTGTCTATTACAGAGAGTAGATCAAAGCTAACTTACAGTTTATGATATTCAACCTTCAGTATAAAGCTAAATCTGCAGAACCTGCTGAATATCAGGGCTATTTCTCCATTGCTGTACTGGGAAATGAAGTGATGACAAGGGCACTAATTCTTGTCTGTAGTCAAGAAATATCACTGGGTTACATGGGACATAGGAGTAATGGTTCAGTGCTTCCTTTTCATTTCCAATAACTATTCCTCTCTACTCATTAATATCAGAATTTATAAAAGCTTCCAATCCTATGACATTTCACATTAAAAAAAAAGAAAGTATCCAACATGGTTTCACACCAATAGAGATGTCACAGCACACATGGGCTGAGAAGCAGAAATCCCCTTAAACACCCAAGAACTGTGTAAGTAACACCTCAAGTATGGTTTTGAGAAAAGTGACTTAGCAGTTTTCATAGCTGTAATGCTGGCTCACAGGTGCATGGAAATCTACTTAGAAACATACTGCTCTGTTTACCATCAGGATTGCAAAGCCCAGGATGGAAAATGTAGAAGGAATGGTATGAAAATGCACCCAGCATATGTTTTGTAAGAACACCAAGGCTCAGAGAGCCCAGCTACCCTCCGTAAGCAATCCTCTTCCCATGGCTGCAGCACAGTGGCAGCTTTATGGTGGAGAGGATTAGTGCACACACAGAGCCCTCCTCCTTCCCTTCTCCCTTCAGATCACATATCTGGGGAGCACCCATGCACCTTTGCCTGCTGCTGGGGTAGTGTTGAGAGCAAGGATGTGATTTACACACTCCAATTCCTTCTGCTTTTCTTAGGGTCCCGGTTCCCCTCTTCCCCTGGTTTCTCTTTTGGATTAGTTTATTTCTTAATAGTGCAGCCTAGTATATTGTGTATTCGCTGGGAGCCTAAAAAAGGAAGACAGATTTTATCATTTGGACTGTAGATATCTAATGCCCATTATGGGCTGACTAAATTTAGTAGAGTGGCAATTCACCAGACTACTAAATTTAGTTAGGCCATCCGGTCATATCATTTTACTTAGCTTAATATTGGATATCATAAGATAGGGCGTATCAAACAGTATGGCTCCAGCTTCCCTAGCTGCAGATTATATTATCATTATAGCTTAAAAAAAAAAATCATGTTGACTTTTTTTTTTAACGTAGACATTTTTTAGTTTGTGTATTTTGTTACAAGTTTGTAAAGATGGTAAAAATTAATTCGCTTTTCACTGGAAAGATTACTGTGGCAAAAAAGATGCTGCTGTTTTCATTTTAAGCAAAACCTTTGACTTTTCCTGTTAAACTTTAACTCCAAGTAGAATAACTTTATTATCAAAGCTAGGTAGACAAGGTGGAGTCCAATTTGGAGAGAAATTTGCACAGTGTTTCTCATTGTCTTAATAAATTTCTAGTTCCCATTGAATCTCAGTTCTATTCCAGAGGGGAAAAAAAAGCTTTATGAGAATCCAGACAACGTGGACTGTGACAGCCGGAAGGAATTCTTGTTGCTGTAATTTCAAACTTGTCTTTTGCAGAGTAAATGGGAAAGAGATCTTGGTAAGGATCCCATGTGCAGCAGCTGGAGTTATGGCAATGGGATCAAATATGACTAACAGAATGGCATGTACAAACTCATCAGCCCTGCTATAATTCTTCCGTAGTATATGGAAAGAAAATTGCAGTAGCAATATTCTGGGAGTCTGTAGACATAATCTTTTTTGCTAGGCCTTGAAAGGGAGCCAGTATTTCTCCATCCTGAGTCAATCATTCCCTATCCAAGTAAACTGAACTGAGATAATCTAGATGCTGGTCTTCGTTTCTAATGAGCTTTCACAGTAAAACAGGAAATAATAATCTTGAAAGGGGAAAAAAATGGTCAAAAATCAGCCAGAGAACATTTAAAGGTTTGTTCTGAACAAGCAGGGCTAAGAAAAAGGCCTGAGAAAAGTATGTCCTGGGATCATTCACAGTTAAAGCACTGATTAATTAAGCAGGGGGTCATTCTTCAGAAAGACTCAAGGGCAGTTTTGGCCCTGGGGCTGTAATTTGGACACTTCTGGAGTTCTAGATACACTGAGCTATTCTGTGCTGGGCCTGTGAATATGTGCATTCTTCTGACTGAACAATGGCATCTTTATTCAAATGGGAGTGAGTAAGTAAGTGGCTGTCTCCTAATATGGGTGGTATTTCTTCCTGCTCTGCCTCAATCTCTGCTGCTTTCCTGTTGCCTTATCAGTGCTTTGTAGCACAACTTACAAAATTAAATCTATTCATAATGCTAAAATCCTCCCCCTTTTATAGACACAGGAAAAAAAGCCCTGAAAGCTTACATATCCTCCAATTCTATGGCAGGGTGTTTACTTTCTTAAATGCAATTCTGCTTATCTGACATTGGTTTGGAAATTAATAAAATGGTGCCTGGCTTTTATTGTTTTGACTATGTGAAGGAAATTAATCCACAACTATTACAAGTGTTTGATCCAAACAAGCAGAGATAAAACTACAGTTTTAAGAAATGTCGTTCCCTGCTTCTCAGGTGTCCTAGTGCACCTGACATGTCAGATTTATCCTCCCGTGTTTAGCAGCAACACTGCCCAGGTAGATGATGCCCATTCATCTTGCTTTGTGCAGGTATTTCTTCAGGGTGGCTTTATTTATTATGCCTTAACTACTGTTTCGTCTTACTCACTAGGTTTAGCCCTGCCAGAGATTAGAAAATAGTTGTTTGTCTGAAGAGACACAGGTGTGGTGAAAATACTCTGTGCCAGCCAAGTACCAGATGCAAATATCTGAATTACAAAGCAAGCTGGAAGATAAAATTTAACTGACAGAAGATCGGGACCCCACCTGTGCTGAGAGACAGAGAGAAGAGGAGCACTGGGAATTGGCCATGAAAGTAGGCCTGGAGAGGGAGACTGTGCCCCCCCCTCCAGATCCTCTCAGCAGCTTACAGTTGCAGAGCAGGATTTATAGCATTTCTGCATGGGGAAAACTAATGTCAATGTTTATGCAATATTGCTTGGTATTGTTAATAGTTAATTCAGTGAGTGCAGGCTCTTTGTGAAACTGTGCTGCAGAAATCTGTGACTTTGCTTGTCATGAGGACTGGGCTGTGGCACCACACACATGCCAGACCTGGTTCAAAGCCCGCTGCAACTACCTGACAGCTGCCAGAGATGCAGGGACTGGTGAGCTGGGGCAGACATGTGATTTGTTGCCACCAAAGACGGAGCCCAGCCACCTTTCAGCTGCATATGCCTGCACAAATAGTGCTGCATGATGTGCCTCTGAGCATCCTAGACCTGCATAAGCACCAAAAGACACTGGAAAGAGAACTGATTTGGTATTTTTACAAGCACAGTATAAAACAGACCATCCTCAGAGTGAAGACTGGCTTCTTTTTCTGCTGTGAGAGCCCAGCCATGAGTGTAGACATCCAATGTCCCTCTTCCTGGAGGCTTTTGTTCCTCTCCACCCTCCTGTGAGTGCCAGACAGACTAGCAGCTGGTCTGAAGATGCCCCCACCCCAGTGCCCAGTGTAGCCAGCAGCTGTGGCCCTTGGTGGAGGCATCAGTTTTCACAAACCATGCAGCTATCATCTAAACCTTTGCTGAAATACCTCACAGTCTTTGTAATGGACACAAAATGGAAGGAAAAATTGCTGCCAATATTCTTAGTGGTGGCTGTGAGGTCCCTCTAACCTACTAAACAGTGCATATCACAGGAGAGCACACCACGTGGACCTGCTCCCCCATGCCTGTGTGGGGAATGAAGCCACAAGCACAGCTCTGAAGGAGTCCAGAGAACAGAAGTTTTGCATTAGTGATGAGCCAGAGCCAGTTACTTGTATTTAAACAATACCAGGCTCTGGGGAAATTCAGATGCAGACCTGAAATACACGGCTTGCCAAAAGACTCTTGTTGCTGTCATGTGCCTGACCTCTTGAAAATAACATTAATTCAAAAGTTAAACGTGTTCAGCTGACAGTGATGGAGTATTTGTGTTAAGGAGGAGATTTTTCAAAGGCGCAAAATCAACTTAGTGGCGAGTTACAATTGCCTCACGGACGTCCTACAGAAGGCCTGAGTGCAGCAGGTTTTAGGGGGCTTTGAGCTGCCGTGAGGCCCTCATTGCACTGAGGGGGGTAGTTGGGAGCCCCTGCTAAAATTCTGTGTTTCCAAATGGGGTTCTGAAGATTCATTACCTTACTGGACACTTAAGGTACAATTACTTAGGAAGTTATTTCTCCTGGTTTAGCCTCCAAGTAGCCAGTTAGACCTGGCAACCACAGGCACAGATCTTGTAACTGGCTTTGATGCAAGAAATCAGCATTGCCATAATTCTGGAGATATTCCTTTCTTTTCTGAACCACATTGGCAGCTCGTGATACCAGCATGTCAAAGTGACATTCACTCAGTATTGCACAGAGCATATAAAAGCTTGTGTTTACATTTTGTCTCCTTTGCCCTTTTCAATTTTGCTTTATTTTTTATAGTTATGTAATTTAAGCAGTACATAGTTGGGGATGTTTTTTCCATGCCTTGTCTAGCTTTATGGCTTGTTCTGGCTGAGACATCCTTCCATGATTTGATTTTACAAGAAATATAGGCGAGCACATATGTATGTAATTGCTCCACAGTGAACCAATCTGTCTGGAGCACCAGGGGAAGATGTACATTAATACTTTCTTTCATGCTATTTACAAACTAAATTGCTAGGTGTTGCAAATGATGCAAAGTATTAGGAATGGCAACAATAAGGCTTGCCCTAGTTAGTAGGAAGCATAAAAACATGCGGAAGCCTGAGAAACACTCATCAGAGTAGCATTTTCATCAGAAACAGAATTCATTGTAACCAAGGGAGATAAGCATGAGTAGGCAAAACTGACTATGCTTAGAGCCAGCATGCAGTAGCAGCAACAAATCACACATTGCTGAGTGAAATCTGAAAAATCAAAGTCCGATTCTTCTACCAAGAAGGGCCAATCCCTGCTCTGAGGAGGAGGGTAGCATGGACTGCCAAAGTGTGCCAAAGTGCATCAGTACCAAAAGCACAGTGTGGCCTGTGACTAGCTGGGAAGAGAGACTGAGCTGTGCCTAGGCACTGGGGACCTGCTGCTTACTCCTTAGTGGGTGGTAAGTGGCCCTTTGATACCAGATTGTGTAAGGAAGCAGCACAAAGTGTTTACTTTGGTCAGCAAGACCTAGACAGGCTGGAGAGCTGGGCGGGGAGAAGCTTGATGAAATTCAACAAGGGCAAGTGTAGAGTCTTAAATCTAGGGAAGAACAACCCCATGTACCAGTACAGGTTGGAGGCTGACCTGCTGGAGAGCAGAGTAGGAGAAAGGGACCTGGGGGTCCTGGTGGACAGGAGGATGACCATGAGCCAGCAATGTGCCCTTGTGGCCAAGAAGGCCAATGGCATCCTGGGGTGTATTAGAAAGGGTGTGGTTAGTAGGTCAAGGGAGGTTCTTCTCCCCCTCTATTCTGCCTTGGTGAGGCCACATCTGGAATATTATGTCCAGTTCTGGGCCTTTCAGTTCCAGAAGGACAGGGAACTGCTTGAAAGAGTCCAGCACAGAGCCACAGAGATGATTAAAGGAGTGGAACATCTCCCTGATGAGGAAAGGCTGAGGGAGCTGGGTGTCTTTAGCTTGGAGAAGAGGAGACTGAGGGGCGACCTCATCAATGTTTACAAATATGTTAAGGGCGAGTGTCAGGAGGACAGAGACAGGCTTTTTTCAGTGATGTCCAGTGACAGGACAAGGGGCAATGGGTGCAAACTGGAGCACAGGAGGTTCCACATAAACATCAGAAAAAACTTCTTTACTGCAAGTGTGACAGAGCCCTGGAACAGGCTGCCCAGAGAGGTTGTGGAGTCTCCTTCGCTGGAGACATTCAAAACCCACCTGGACGCATTCCTGTGTGATGTGCTCTAGGTGATCCTGCTCTGGCTGGGGGTTGGACTAGAGGTCCCTTCCAACCCCTAAGATTCTGTGATTCTGTGATTCTATGAAAGTAAAACGGACTGGGAGCACAGACCCATTATGGAGGAGCTCATTAGCCTTTGCCACACAAAGAAATCTTAGGGAGTTTTGGTGTTTCCAAGGAGGAAAGTAGCGAAAAAAACAGCCAAGCATTGATGCTGAGGTAGACCAGCAAACCTTGTTTGATTCAGGGTGCATTGCAGTGGTATCAGCCATGTGGAGTTAGCACTTCGAGTGCTGCATGCTAGGACTTATTTAAAGAGCCTATTGTAAAAGTCTTCGAGCTAGTTAATTACCAGTTTTTGTTATGTCAGGAACTCCTTGAGTTAAAGCAGAAAGAAACTATTCATGAATATGTTCCAGTTCTGTAGTTTAATAGGACAAGTTAAAAAAAAAATAATAAAAAAAATAAAAGAAGACAGAAAAAAAGAGAGACAAACTGATAAAACGATCCAGTTCATGGAAGGATCAAAAACCCTCACCAAAAAAGCTGAAATTACATATTGTGCCCCATCTACGCTTGCATAAGCCATTGAAATTGCTGGAGACTTAATTGGACTAATCATGCATTGCAGTTATGCACGAGCCTTAGAGAGCACACAGGGTGCATACGGGCCAAAGCATCAGCCTATGAAGGAGAGAGAAATTATGCAATAGCATTTAAAAAAAAAGTAGATGTCCAGGTATGAAAATCAAGAGGCTTGGCTTGCATTTAAACAAGTATTAAGGGCAAGTGAGGAATTTAATTTAATTCGTTCACAAGTGGTCTTGAAGAGGTGAAAAAAAAGGACAGAAGTTACTTTAGGTAAGAGAAAACATTAATTGGAAAACAGAAATCCATAGAGGACAATAATGTAGACTCATTCCCTTCCTGAATACATCAGTTTTTTTCCTCTGCACCCCCATTGCTGTGAAGTTACTGATAGACCATGGTTATTGCAAGCAGATTCAGCCCTAGAAATTCAATCTGAACAGAATAAAATTCATATTACATGCTGCATATTGACTCGAACTGCTGGAGTAAATGACAGTTTAGAGCCTGACTCTTACTATAAGTATTCTTCAGACATTTACTTTGCTGCCTTCCACTGTTTAGAACACCCTGCAAATCACCACATTTTTACGGAATTGAAGTTTAAAAGCAACACAGAAGCAGAAAGAAATCATAGTTCTGAGCTCTGCTGAAGGTTAAAAGAATACGTTGCTGTGGGGGTGCTTCTTGTATGCATCTGAGTACCTCCAACATGACCTGTCATGCATACATGTGTCCTAGTTTGTTAAGAATTAGACCCTAACTCTTGGGAATAAAAAACAAGAATACCCATCTTTTTACTTCTTACCATGCCACAGACTGAAATCCCAGACCTGCTCCTATATTGTGAAGCATCTTAAAAGAGTATTTATGATTTTGTGCCTATAAATGCAATAATCTCTACGGTTTTAGAGACAGTACAGAGGATATCAAACACAGTCTGTTAGATCTTTTCCATTTGTATTGCTTACATCTTCTCATCCCTGGTAAAATTCTCTGTGCTTGGTGCTTCAGAACTCCCCAAAGTCCTACACCAAACAACTTGGGTGATGATGCTACTGCAACATAGGGGCTGACCATGCTGTAGAGGTTGTCAGCCTCTGAATGGTGCCCCACTTCCCAAGGCTGGTTTCCCATTTGGCATAGTCCTTCCCACTTCCTCCCTGCTCCCAGTTCCCTCTCTTACCTAAGGGCTTTTCACCAGGTGTGAGAGCCCTTCTGCTGCATGCTGAACTCCCAGAGTTCAAGATGTGAGGCTTTTGCTATGCTGTTCTTTAAAGTGCTAGCTTGGCCATATTAATATATTTTCAATAGTTGGGATTAGCAGACCTTGTAAGAACATATCAGACCTGTCAGGTTTACAAGACCTCGCCGCCTCCACCCTCTTACATATATTTTTAAATAGCTAATTATGAGATAATGCCAGCGGAATGAAATACTGGCACAAGATAATGATCTTGCACCGCTATAGAAATTGTAAGTGAAAATGTTTATTTTCAAAAGGAAGAAACACTGATCATGTGCCTAATCCTATAATTCTTAAACAAGTAAAATTCCTGTAGATTTCAGTAGAGCCTGAGGTGACAACAACCTATTACTGTGGTAGTATTTCTGGATACCAAACAGCCATAAGTGATGTAGTCATTTTCTCCAAATTATACCGGTGCAGTGTTGGAACAGATGTTTCCCTTTATTAGCCTGTTGTAGCTTCTAACTTGGAGGACAAATTTTGTATGTGCTTCATTGCACCATCTTAGATTATTTTATTTTTTTCAGTGTGCTTTAGGAAGCAGTGAGCTGTGGTTTGGAAGAAGTTATGCTTATTTTTAACTTCCTGACAGTTCATAATGGTGATACACAGGTCTGTGTTGCTACTGCAGGCTCCCTTTGCTACACTAAGGATCATCTCTGCTTACATCAAAGACGGCCTTTCCTGGGTCCTTCAGGAATTTTGGAAACAAGAGTTGTCTTAAATGCACTTTTCAGGAGTAAACCACCTTATGGTTTTAGCAGGGTGAAGGGCAACAGGTACAAGTTATTTTATCTGCTCTGCCCCTCCGCTGCTCTTCCCCAACAACAGATGTGAGACAATTTGGGGCAGTTTTACCCCTTGATCAGGGTCATCCTTGTATTTGTATCCCCACCAGCAATGTTGTGAGGGACTGTGCTGTGAAAATCCTCCTCCAGATCACTGGCCAGGGAGTCTCTTGCTCTATTGTGAGGCAGCATTAATGGGATGGGTATGTTCACCTTAATTGCCTCCCCTCAAGGAAGCCTTCTTTTTACTGCACCTCTGGAGTCACTTTAGATGCAGGGTTGTCTTACAGACAGGTGAATACTGCAGTGGAAATTGAAGGCAGATGCTAAGCTGCTTCCAGAGAAGAGCCTTCCAGAGAAAGCATGAAAGTTTATCCTAGTCAGAATTAACTTGCACACATTTTTAGTACTTCACCATGGAAGGTGGCCAGTGTTTTTTAGAAATTACTGCTGCATTCTCGATTAATGAAGATTCATCCTTCCATTAGATCATCTCTAACCTGCTGTAATTGTTCTGATTTTTATTTTTACCTTGTTCACCAGTTCATGTCTAAATACAAGATGTTTATATTGCATACGTTCAGCTTTAATTGGCCCTTAAAAGAAGGTGTTGATTAGAATCTTCTCAACATCAACAGCTCGCTCGCACAACATTCTCTAATTACTGTTTATTAATTTAGTTCAAGTGGCATAGTTGAAAGCCCTGCTCAGATGGGAGAAGCAAATTGTCACTGGTATTGAATATGTAAATTATGTGCCGTGTAAGTTTCCATGAAGAATGTTTAAAGTTAAATGCTGTGTACATAAAGGCTTCCAGTTTCATCTAACCCAGCCATATGACAGCTTTGCAAAAAGCGTTGTGAGAATTTCCCAGCCCTGGCAAAAAACTACTTGCTTATCCTTACATTTTCTATTAACATAATAATTATTATTATTATAATAATTTATTTTCCAGTAAACAAAAACAAAACAAAACAAAAAAACCACCAAACAAACAAAAACCCACAAACAACCCAAGATTCATGCTGGCTGGAGATCTGCAAGGCTGCCAATTGAATCTGAACTATGCATTGCTCTGGTGTAGGCATTCAGCAGCCTGGATTTGTTGCCCTAGTGCAGTAACCCTTCTTCCTTCTCTTTAATTGGCTTATAAAGTCAGAATTTCTTAAAAGAAGTACTTATTAAACATTGCCTTGTTACATTACTTAAAAATGCAATTAAAAGTTTTAAGAGTGCCATGGAGTTTGTGTACTGTTGTCAGCGTCCATGTCACTCTAACAATTTCCACCCACTCACCTAGATCAGAGGCCTCCTGTTAAATATAGGTGGCACTTCACAGCTTTTGTGTATACACTAGGCATAAGACAATATACTGATGAGGATGACCTCCTTCTACTTCAAGGAAGAAGAGAGAAATGGAGGGGAGGATATTCTGAGGAAGGAGGACCCAGGAGTTTTTGTTGTTTCCACTTCTGCAGTTGTCTCCTTGACCTTTTGTATGGGAGTAGCTGTGTGTTGCTGCTGTGTATGCTGCTTGAAAGTCTTTCCAGACAAAGGTGCATGGGAATAGCACATGGTTATTGAAACAATGAGACCAGACATTGCATTAAAACAGAAAGAAAAATATCCAACGCCTGAATGCTGCCTGGGCCTTCACCCAGTCCTCACACTCTCGCTGGCTGCTGTTATCATGAATGGCACTAATCAATTCCAGGAAATCTCTACACCAAGTATTATGTCACATGTGGTTACATCATTCCGTCTAACCTCTAGGGCTTCCTGTTGACATCTTTGGAGCTCTTCTACTACCAACTGGTATTAGAAGAAATGCCAAACAGTATTTTTAGCCATTTCTGTGTGCCAAAAGGAATCCAGATGTTTCCATTTTGCAGCTTTCACCTGCTGGATCTCATCTTTGCTCCTTAAAACAAGCAAATCTTTGTGGGTCTGCTCTGGGTCTCCCCAGGTGTTTGCATAAAGGATGGTGGGAGTGTGTGAGGGCTTTATTGAGACAGAAGGGGCTAATGCTTCTGCAGAATTTGTTTATTCTTAATGTGTACCGGATTTCTAATCCAGCCTGTCAGTTGTATAATTTCTGTTACAACTTCCACCCTAGGAGGCTGTTTCTCCTCTTTCTGAATTCTTTCCTAGGAGCCCAGCATGAGCTATGTTTCACCTCATGATTGTTTTCCAGGCATCATCCTTCAGGGCATTCTCCTTTCCCCTTGCAGGGCCACACCCACAGGTATGTAGGAGCCATTTCTGTCTTGGAACAGACAGTGACACCCCATCAGCTTCTTCTTTCCACCTCTGCTTTTCCAGCTGCTCAGCTGAAAGGAGAAGGACTGAAAGTCTTTCCATATCTAACTTGCAAGATTATTCCTTCTTTAAACCATTAAATTTCTTAGTTTGAGTCTTCTTTAATTGTCATTATTTATCTGGTTTATACCTTCCTTTCATGCTAATGGTTTTATTTTTTTGTGGCTGTTTCTGTGTTTGTTCGCTGCTGCAGTGGATATCAACAAGATGATTAAATTCCAGCTCTGACTATTGCTACATAAGCACTCTGCCTTCATTATCCACAGTGCCTAAAACTATTTGATCTCTAATAAGTTTGCCTGCAAGTGTACCTCATTTGCATGATGAGGCTAACTGGTGCAGCCTGGTTGCATATTGGTCTGTGATTTCAGTTTCTCTTCAATCAGATGCATCAAACAGAAGGAACTATTAGAATTGCCAGCAACTGTATTTTTTCCTGTTAATCATGCCAGAGTAGTAGAAGTCCCAGGCAGCCCAGCTAGGCTGGAGAAACCATGATAAAAGGCATGTGAGTGCTTCTCGTGTCTGTTCACATACAAACCAGTGCTGTGCTAGGGATAGCTAGTCTGGTTTGATGCCACAAACTCTTAAGATCACATCCAGCTCCTGAACTTGTGTCTCTGGTTTAACTTCCAATTCTAAGTCAAACTGTGACAACTTGGCTGTTCAGTAGCCTTCTTGGGTGAGCTGCACTTCCTGTTGCCACTAGTCCCAAGTCTGCAAGGGAGCAGTGCCACCCAGCAAGAACCATTCTGCTGACCCATCAGGCTCAGAGCTGCAGGTGTCCTTAATCCTCTCTGACAATCTCTGTCTGACTCTCCTCCCACCTCACCTCCATCCTCCCTGGTCGTGCAATAAGACCCAGCTGACATTTGTTCAGCAGTAGTGCTTCCTTGGGCTTTACTACCCAAGGTTTGCCAGGAAGAGAAGATGTTTTTTCTTACACTGAGCTTTTAGGAACCTGAGCCTTTCTTTGTGTCTGAAATGGAAACAGCAATCTTCAAAGCTAAGTGTAAGTAGAGAACAGCAACTCAGTAATTATGAGATTCACAGCAATAGTGCTGAAAATGTGTCAAGTTGCCTCTTTCTTTTCTCGATCACACTCAGGATAGACCTGTGGGCGTTTCGGTATTCTATGATTTTAAGAAATATTATTTGCCCCACTGCATCATCTCTTACTTCCTTTATTTCAGAATTCAGTTTCTTACATTGTAATGTGTACCAAGAATCTGCATTTTCATTTGAGACCATTTTTAATTGAGCTAAATGACCTCCGAAAATATGGAAATGTCTCTCATTGATTCAGGTGGGTCCTAGACTGAGTTCTCATTTCTTACACAAAACCTACTGTTTTGTTCTCAGACTCAAATAGAAACTAAAAAACTAAACCAAGCAGAACCAAACAAAAGAACTCTGAAGATCTCATCAGCAATATTTGCTTTGCACACGAACAGTAATTTTTCCCTAGCACATACTTCCAAGAATTTTTTAAAATGTCATTCATACATCATCTGCCCTAGCAGACAATAGTTGTTCCAGAGAAGTTGTTGCTCTCTATTAGGTCAATGATCAGTGAACTAAACATTTTCTGCTTAGGCCTTCATATGATAAAAGCCTAAGAGCTTTGAAGGAGCCATTACAGACTATTGCCTAGGAGAAATATCCATTTGAAAATTCAGCAATTATGTACTTCTGTAATAGCGTGTAAAAGGAGCTCTGGACCCATTATGGGTTATTGAGTAAATAATGTATTTTTAAAAGTGTCTAAGTAATTTATATGATAGCCTGTATTGGCAGCAAAGAGTGATTGTAGACTAAACATTCTGTCTTTCTTTCTTTTAAAAAATCTCATTTAAATCCCTAAATAGCAATTAAAAACAGAAATCCGTGATGCAGTTTCAGTATTTCTATAATAGTCAATAGCTAATGGCTCTGACTTTACTCCAAGAAGGCTGCCATTTTGTGCTGAGCCAGTTTCCTCTGGCACTTACCTTTTTTTCTTTCTTGATTGGATAAGACAGGAGGCTTCATTATCAAATATAATATAGAAGTGTCCAGAGGCCTCCTGGAGGTCAGACTCATAGTCATCAGACCTACCCATAATCAGGAACGGCTACTAGCCAAAAAAGCCGCAAGTTCAGAGAGAGAAGACAGGAAGCTGTCAGTCCCTATTTCAGGGGAAAATTGAGACTTGAAGAGAGGAGGTATGTTGTGTGAGATCATGCAGGAGACAAAGAACCTCTGCCTTCCAAGACGAAGTTTAGTTTTCCTGCTTTATGCTTGGATCTTCTATGGAAAGAGACAGTCTGAGATCTTGCTGCTGTGGCTCCTCAGTGCTAATGTAGAGAGCTCCATTATCAGATGCTCACAGCAGTCTTGCTTCAGGCCACTGCACTCAGCCCTTTCAAGCATGGACCCTGGTCAAGAAGATCAGAAAATACTGCAGTTCAAAAAATGTATATTGCAGCAACAATGCACTGAGAAATAGATGTGTGGGAAAACAAACTTGTTTTCTCCTCTTCAGTGTGGAGCGAGCTTTCCTTAATCCTCCCCTTTATTTATCATACTGCTTCCTGCTGTAGCAGGGGTCTTTTAGATAATTTTCTGTTAAAAATTGAAAGAATAGGTTGAAGCTGTTGGTTTTTAAGAAATACTGGTGTTTGAGCTGCACCAAATTTTCTTTATCTTGACATCTCCTAACACCTGTTAGTCCAAGCACCCTGGAGTGCCACTGGGAGACTTAAGTATTACATGTACATTAAAATAATGCAATAAAAATGTGTTCACTCACAGCTCAAGAACATCACCTTTAGACCTGAATTTGAATACATCTGTATAATTTCTCATTGTTTAAGAAAAGTTATTTTGATGCAATGACTGAAAATGTGGCTTTTTGGCTGCCATCTGGAGAGATGACAAGACATGGGTCTCTGTAGTGAGGCCACTGGTATATGAGTGTCTGTTTTTCATGCTTTTGGATAGGTACAAAGAAGAGAAGAAAGAAAGGGGTGTCAAACACAAAAAGCTCAAAAGACAAAAAAGAAAGAGAGTGACAACGCAAAAATAGTATGGTAGTAGGGGGAAAGATGAAGTAAAAAAATTATGAAGGAAAGGTAACTGAGACAGAAATGGAGAAGAAACAAGGGAAAAGGCATAAATAGATTTAAGTCGTATTTGAGCAAAACATATAAGGTCTAAGAAATCAATCAGTCCCTCTCACTGTTAGACTGTACTTGTCACTTAAGAAAGGACAGTTAGGCTAATTGACTGGAATGTTGACAAAGTCTCCTTCACAGGAGGGTTTCAATGACAGTGTAGTAAAAAATCTGGGAAATACTGTCAGGTACTGGACTTTTCGTGATCCCTTGCAGCTCTGTTTTTCACCTCAAGGTGTATGAGCAGGAGCAGTGCCTCAGTTGTGTTGTTATGGGAGACCTGTTTCTGGCCTGGTGGCCTCCTGGCTGAAATTCTGTAAGATCTTACAGAATAAACAAGGCCACAACCCTCCAATCTTACTTCTCAAATTGAAGAGCAGGAAATGCTGCAACAAAATTCAGCCAAAATAATTCTTCCTTTTCTGGCTTCTCTTGAGTGGTGGGTTATGAGAGGACACAGGTATGGAGTGGTCTGGAATTCTTCCAGACTGATGACTTTTTCTGGGCGAACCACCAGTTACCACTGCAGTAAAAAACAAAGTGTAAAACCAGCTTTTAAAAGAAAAGTCTGGAGAGACATCACTTTGAGATATGAGAAAACTTCATTCCCCATCTTGTTGGGTCTTCCTAAGAGATCTAGCAAAGCCCAGTGTGATAATGTCACTGATCATCCCTGAAAGTAGGCAGCTTGTGTTATTATTGCCATAGGAAGGCACAAGACTTTAAAGTGACCACTCTTTC
>NW_009970724.1:6778559-6790792 GCF_000747805.2 Chaetura pelagica
CTTTCCCAATGCAGATCTCCATTTTTCCATTCTGGGCCACCAAGTACGATGCTATTAACTGCAGGAAACTGTGTTGTAGTGGGTTTTTTTTACTTTAGAGACTTTAGATTCATTACTTGAGGGTGTGTATGAGATTCTGGAAGTACAATTTAAGTCTGCTATGCTGTGAGATCTTTGGTATGATATTGACTCATTCATTGGCACCTGAGAGAGGTTTGGGAAATTCAGCAGGCTTTCAACAATCCAGTTTGAGGGATTAAACAGAATTATGGCTCGCTCAGGTTTGTCCTAATTTTATTAGATTTTCACCATTTCTAATTGCATAAACATATGCAGCCAAGTATACAGATGGGGACTGGGAAGATGTACAAGGACACTCAGGTTCCATAGTCAGATAATTGGTGGACTAAGTAATAGGACACTTGGAAAGATTGGTAATTTTTTTCAGAATGTTTCAGGGTAAAGTCCTTTCCCCATTAAAACTGAAGTAATCAAGAGAAGAAAGATTTTAGTAATAGATCTTTTTGGAACTGAAGAAAGAGACAAGCAGAACTATGTGATGCAGAAAGTATCCAGAATAAAGGATGTTGTTTAGGAGAAGATTCACTACTTATTTGTGTTAGCCACAGGAAAAAGATAGAAAGTCTCAAAAATGTAAACCAACAGCCCTGATCCGTATGGCTTTTGATCAGAGCTAAAACAAGATAAACAATGGTTACCATTTTCAGATATTGTAGGGGAAAATGAGAAGTCATTTTCTGTGAACACTGATATTGGTAGCAAATGCCAAGCTGTAATATTTTCAGAAAGATTTTTTATTTTCTTTTGGAAAATAAATCTGGTTCTGCTATGGTGTAGGAGAGCTCTTGGGCCACAAGTCAAAGTATGCTATGGCTCTTTCTGGTCAAATGATCTCAGCTGAGGTACTGGCATGTCTGTTGATAAGTACTTTTGCATGAAATAATATTGCTGTCCATATTTGTTAAGTGAATGCTACTGTTGACTTATTTTCCACAATCAAGGTAGAAGGATGCCGGAAGGAGAAGTCTACACTCAGGTTTTCCTACTGGACTTGTTTTATCCCTGGTATGGCATCTGCACTATGAAATTCACCCTGAATGAAGAGGCACTCAGGTGTCTTCACCTCCAGGAGACAGGACTCAACTTTCAGGCTGATTTCACCCCAGTTGGATTTTTTTTTTTTTAAATCTCCATGGGCAACAGACCTGAAGGACTTTTCTCTCATGCTGGCCTGGCCTGAACACATAGTGCGTGAGTAAAATACTGTTATTTTTTTCTTATGAAAAGCAGAATAAACCAAACAAGTTGCTCACATATTTGGACCTGGACTTCTCAGCACAGTTTTGCAAAGTGCTCTAAAAAGGCAGAATATTTAGTAAATAGATAATGAAATATTTTCCACCAAAAAAAAATACAGTAGGGATTTAATAATGCTGGGACATCATTTTCTGTTAATTACTTTGTTTTCTTCTTCCTCCTGTTCAGTAACAGTAACATGTGAACTCTGACCACATCACTGGTGTGAAATTGCTGATTAACCTTTTGACTCTAACAATTGGGACTTCTCTCAACACCAACTGGCAATGCAAAAGACCATCAGTAGTTAATATTGGGACATCCCAGCTCCAGATGTCAAAAGGTTAATGAAAAATCAAGTGTCTTGCTTTGACTGGGCGACTTGGAAACCTTCCCCCCAAACATTTCTCTTTTTTGGTGATAAATATGCCAGACTGCTTGAGCTGAGAAAGACGAGTGTTTTGTTAATGTGTACAGCTGTTAATTGAAAAAGATTTTGTTATGCTTGTTCTTCTGGACATAGATAAAAGAGAGATTTGTTGGCAAACTTTAGTTGGTCTTGAACACCCCTTTGTCCAAATACACTACATAATAATGCTTTGTTCTTTCTGTAACAGCCGTGGAGGGACTTTGAGTGGAATACTCATTTTCTTTAAGTCATATCTGCCAGTAATCATTCCTGGCTTAAGACCAGCTGCCATTTATGTGTTTTATGAAAATATAACACCAGTTTTACACTCAAAACTATTCTCTTTTAGGTAAAAGCTTCAGCACAAGCTGGTTCCCCATATCTACCATAAATGCTATTTATCACAGATTTTGGTCTTTAAAACAGAAAGATAATGTTAAAACATTTGATTACCCTTTCCTTACTGCTATCATTCACAAGCCATCCATTCTAATTGTGGTATTAGGACATTTACATAACTGGGAAAAGGGTCCTTTAACTACATTTCTATTATGTTTGGCACTTGTGTGAAAGGATATTATATTCATGTGCATTAGAGATTGCTTATAAAAGATCAAGACAATAATAGCCGATCAGATGATAAAGGTTCCCTTTTCTCCTCCCAGACAGGCTGTCTCTGACAGAAGAATACAGTTCATCAAAAGTGTCTGCAGGTTGTCAAACTCAGTGAGATTTGGGGACACTCGGAGGCTGTCATGGCCAACAAGAAGATTTTCTGTAGGGTTCTGCCATCATTCACCCTCAGGAAATAATCACTCACTACATTCTGCATGCTCTCATGATAGAGCTCTATTTGAGAGAAAAGAGCCATTTTATCAAAGGACAATATATCCCTTCTCTTGGTCCATGCAGGTTCCATTATCAGACCATAATAAATCATATTTATGTTCTCAGTTAATAAGACTGATTACAATGCAGGTTACAGGCATGGGAAAAGCAAAGCAGGTGAAAAGATGTTTTAATGAAAATATGATAAGCAAACAGCTTCTTGTGAACATTTCAGGCTGTTATTTGTAATGATCACAGGCAATTTTTGATACATCTTCTTTAGCAATGGTTTAAGCTGCATAAATTGGCTTGCCACTTTATTCGTTGAAAATAGGAAGAATCCCAGTGTCCTTCTTATGTTGTCTAGAATCATTATATACATTATAAGCATAAAATGAGTTTAATGTATGTGCTTTGAAAAGAAGGGGAAAACAGAAAATCAGGGAAGACTGATTTTAATGCTGCTTAAAATGATTTTGAAATTTTCTACTCATCTTTGTTACTAACGGTGCATTTTCCATGAAATTTAGGAATGACAGGTACTGCTTTCATCTCCTTAAAATTAATATACTGCTCTCTCTGTTTTTCTCAATTTCTTCAAAGTTCTTTTTAGAGCACTGTGCAAGGAGACAGAGAGAAATCCTGCACTCGATGTGTGAGCATATCTGCCATTAATGCTGAGGGAGTTAAGTGTGTGCTTCTACAGGAGAATGTACTCCAGTGTTCAGTACTGAAAGGGACGCAATTAAAAAGGCACAAGCATGTTTAGCTCCAGCACATGGGATGTATTCAAGGGCCAACTTCTTCAGAATCTTTTTAAGTTATTAAGATCTTTTTTAAGGTAAAAGTTCTGATATGCTTTCAGCATATAACTGTGTGGAGGGAAGTGGCTGATGGACTCTCTTGCTCTCATCTAGTGAAAAGTTTTCTTTTGTTATTGTTGTGTTCAGCATCATACTTCCAAGATGAAGTTAGAGATATAAGGAATAACTCTCTTGCTGATAAAGAATTTTGACCAAGTCTCTGAAATTCTTGCACAATCCTGGTGATAAAGACTCCTTGGTGTTCTGTGGCTGTTGGACCTATTTTGGTCACCGGTATTTCCCTAAAATCACACTTAAACAAATTTTAAAGCTTTGTAATTGGTCTGGCCCTGGAGAATGACCAGAGAATTCCCTTAACCCTTTTAGGGCACTTCAGAATTCCCTTAAACCTTTTAAAACACTTCAACAAGAGACGTGCCCACACAAGAAACAGCAAACTGCTCTTCAAAGGCAATATCCTGATATGACAACAGATGTAGATAATGTCCTTCGTCGTGGAACTGCGTGATACAGAGAAAAACATGTTGTAACTGCCTTCATGGTGAACGGGGTTTAAAAATGCTGCCTGCCAACTCCACAAAACCCAGAGCTGCTCTTTCAGTTAAAGGCCAGGGGATTGTATTTTTCACGTCAGTTTTCACTAACCTCAAACATCGCTGTTATGACAGACTGTCATCCAACCAAACCAGTGCTCTAGTGCCATTCAATGAGGCAGGAAGAAAGCAAAAATGAGGAAACTTAGAAGTGAAATGAGTAAGTGGGGGGTGCATATGAGTGAACTACTTTTGTGTAACGATACTGATTACTGAAAAGGAAACACTTAAAAGAAAATAAACAAAAAACAGTGCTTTCTGAGCCAGTGGTGTTTTCTTGGCTGGCAATTTCTCTTTGTTCTGTTTCATGACACCAGCCTCAGTGGTTGAAGGGGTGTTCTGGGCCAGATGTCAATCATAATGTCTGACATAAACAAAAATAGCTAAAAAGGCACACCAGCATCTTCCTTTTGTTTTCCCATTAGCTCCATTTTTCCTTTCATAGGCTGATAAAAAATTACTGCCTCCAAGTGAATTCAGTTATGTCACTACATATCTAATATCTAGGAGACCTTTTGGTTTAGCTTTACTGGGCTTAACAACAAAAGACACTTGACATTGACAAAGAATCTGTCAAACATACAATGATCAGTGCAATGAAACTTCTCATGAGAGAAGGGCACTATTCTGCCTTCCTCCCTCCAACAGCAGCCTTTCTGAACAAAATTTGCTGAAGCATGTGCAGCAGCTGAACTATTACAGAGCAGGCCAGAAGCTGAGATGTGTCTTGTTTAAATTGCCATAGCATGTTAGTATAATTTGAACCACCAAAAGAGTAGAAAAGATAGATGGAAATGTTGCATTACATGTTTCTAGAGATTAACCTTGAACCAGAACTGAATTAGAGAAACACATTTTGGATTTCTCAGAGCTCTGATATGGAAGAAAAGAAGCCTGAATGTATGTCTCTCGAAGTGTGAGACATGAAGTCATAGTTCCTGTATTTACACAATAAAGCAGAATAGTGTTTCAGACACACTGTTTTCTCTGTGATTACAGCTCCCGTTGTGGCTGTACTCTGCAAAGGACTTGTATCATCTCTCTCAGCTGCCTCCTTTTCACTCTCTCTTGCCTTTGTGCTAGCAAGGTCTTCACCTGCTGATGAGCTGGTGTCACTGCTCTCCATCTGTGAACCTGGCTGGTGCTCCAGGTGCCCAGCCCTGAATCAGTACATGCTGTGCTGGCTGGTGGCTGCAGAGGCCATGGCTTGGGCTCCAGGGCTCAGCAGTGCACAGCAGCTGTGGTCAGGAAGTCCTCCTGCACAGGCTTCATCCCCTGGATGTGCCTGAGCCTGGGGAAGAGAAAAAAAAACACAGAGCAGCTCAGAGACTGCTCTTGAATAGCACAGGGAAGCCAGAGAGGGAGCTGGGAGACAGACTGTTTTCACCTAGGCTGTTTCTGCTTCTCTTTGCAAAGGAAGATGTTTGAACAATAGCTTCAGTTTAAAATCTGACCTTTTGTATGCTGAGCTCCATGCTTGCTGTGTGTTGAATGTACAGATAAAAATGTTTTCTAGCCTTGATTTCTAACCTTGACCTTGAAAATTACGTTTTCTTCATTGGATGAGACGTTTTCCTTCCCATGCATCACTATCTCTCATAAATATTCAGGAATAACTAGTTATTATGCCAATTCTAATTATGCCCTGAGTTATATCTGGTGGTGAAAAACCCATGGAGAACCTTCTGTGGATGTTTTCAGTTGTAGAGTTTGGAACCTGATTTATCCAGAAGCTGGGGAGGACCTGAACTGGCTCCAGCAGTTCTGAAAGACAGCAAAAGCGGCACCGTTTTCCTCTAACCTAAGTGGTACGTTCAAGAACATTCAGGAATCGGGTAGGTCTAATGTTTGTTTCATCTAGTGTAAATGAACTTCACAGCCTCGCCCCATTTGCTGATTTGCTTGAAGTAGAGAGATGTTAAATGTGGGCCTTAAATTTTAGGTTTCCCCATATTTCCCGAATTTAAATCTCAGTTAATGACTTCTCCATGTAGTGCTTCTCTTAAATTTCTGTCAGGGCCTGTAAATGTGCATAACTAGTAAAAAATATGTTATCTGCATTTTGCATTGGCGTTTGGAACCCTCACTGCCAAGTCACCTCACCACTGCATTTCACCTCACATGCGTTTCTGTGTAGTGCCAGGAGAATGGAAAATAGCTGTGAAGTAAAAACAGATTCTGCTCCCATTAAAGGCAATGAAAACTATGCTTTTGCTTCTACTTACTCATCATAGTGGGGAAAAATGAAGTGGAAATAAGCACAACAAAAAAGCCCTGCCAGCTATCTACAAGTTAACCAAGGCTTCCACTAATGAGGTGCTCTGGCATTTTGAGAGAGACAGGTTCTTCCAGAAATGGAAAAAAACCACTGAGTTTTTCCTTCAGCTCTGAAAGGCTAGTGAGAGAGTAACAAACTGTATTTCAAAAAAGGGATAGCAGTCAAACTTTTAATGGTGTATGTACTTTTAAATAGCTACAGATGCTAGTACAGTTTCTTGTCAATACAATGCTTTTACATGTATGTTTGGCAGATTGTTATATACTGATTCTTGTATACTTCACCTAATTATCTGCTGCATTTAGAGGTTCATCTCAGTGACCATAAAGTTCTTGAGAAAGTTATCAATTTCAATCACAATAACAGAGTAACTTCCAGGTCAGATTTTCTAAAAGACAATTCATACCCACTGACAATCACATAGTCTATTGAACAGAACAGTACAGTTTGTGGAAAAGATAATTGTCCAGATCACAAGATAGCACCAGATTTTACATGATGATCTCCAGATGTCTTTGGGAGCTTAATGCATCCAGCATTGGTTCAAGTTTAATCTGCAGAAATGCAAGTTGTTCCAATTTTCTCCTCTCTGGGGCTATGTGGAGAAACTGTCTCCCTGAGAGCTGCAGGCTGGGGTAGTTTGGCTGTGCTTTGGTAAGAATATTTCTGGAGTGTCCAGTGGTATTATGTACAGGAAAAAAGTTTCATCTTTACATATGCCCATCAAGGCTGACTCAAGTGTATTGTGGCCTCACAGCCTGCTTCGTCTGTGCTTCCAGAGTGCTGGAGAAGCAGCCTGACGTTGTGTTGCTTCTTTGGAGAGGGGAGACTGCCTGAAGGAAAAGGGAAAGTCCTACCTAGCAGTGCCCACGCTCCTATCTGGATGCAGAAAGTTGGTGAGTCTGCCCCTGATCACCAGTTTCCATCTCAGCTGCCCTTCCCCTGCACACGTAGCTCCAGACAGACAGATCAGGCCTCCCTGTCTGTTACCTTTTGCTTATAATGCCAAAAAGCCCTGAGTTACAGCAGTCTGTCACAACCGTCAGGGTTCTGTTGTATCATTTTAAACAGAGTGTGCTGATTTACTGGAGAGAGGGTGGACTTTACCAAAATGAGACATTGTTTACTTGGTCGGAAGCTCCTGGAGTACCTGCAATGGCAAAGCAGCTCCACTTCTGTTTGCAAGGTGCATCTTTGTAGTTCAGTCCATTCCTCTGAGTGTCCACTGTAAAAACACTATTGCATCAATTGCTTGAGCCTTGAACTTGGTGAAAGCCACAGTTACAGTGGTGTTGAGTGAGGGATAAAATCCTTCCACTTGGCAGCCTGGGGGATTTACAGCCCTTTGCAAGGCAGCCCAATATCCTCCTATGCCCAGAAGGGCCACAGATGTCCAGGAGTTTCTGGTGCGTCACATGTATCTATAAGCATGATGCTTTGCTCAGTTGTATTCCTGGTGGAGAGCAGTTTGTACCAGTATGGGTAGATGGTGGTGTGTAACAGTGCAAAGACCTGCCCATGCATTTGCTTTTCAATTTCAGCACCACTGGGCCAGAAAGGAAAGAAGTGCTCCCCAAACTGAACAAGTGTCTGACATGACACCGCAACACAAAAAAAGCTCATAGTGACTTTTCTTTCATGGAAATCTGTACAAAAAGTGTCAGTTTGGGACTTTGTGAGGTTCTCTCTGGAGTAAAAAATTCAGTGTGAGTATATAAAGATTGCAGGGAGAGAGCATTTCGACTCTTTCAACCCCATGCACAAACCCTCTCAGGGTTTCAGATAGGACTTTAGCATTTTTTCCAGTCTTCAAATGTTGTGCTGTGCAAGGATGTGCTTATACATAATTTTGTAATTGAAATGGCATGTTTACTGTTCTATTTCATGCTTGATTGTGTTTTTTAAACACCTTTACTCACGCTGTTAGAAGTGGGATTATAATTAAAATGTCCTGTTGAACACCTTGTTCAGTTCAATGAAGGTGTAATAGAAGTATAAATACTTGTTCTCATTGACTCTATGATGTCAGAATAATAAACACAGTAAATATCATAAAACAAATCTCTCTTTCACCAGTGCATCCCTCAGGAGAGAAGGGGAAACAGAATAATCTGCTGGGCAAAGAGGAGACCTCTTCTTTTGTAAACAGAAATATTTTGAGGTGTTATAATACCGGTGATATAGATGTGTTAGCTAAGGCATAGAATGATTGACTGAGTTAGCCAGTTATGAGCAAAAAAATCAGAGTGTTATTTCTTCCTCTATTTACAGCCCCTTGCCCTAAAGACTAGGCAGTACTTTCTCCTTCTACAGTTGCCATTAGGAAATGCAAAGTCTGGTTTTAAAGTGTGAAAGGGCAACTTACGTTTCTTATTATTCCTGTTTCCTTGAAATGTGTACAGATACAGACTTCATGTCTTTAAGGTGGGGCTGAACTACAACACCGAGTCCAAATGTTTCTAAGTCAATGTCCAGTGGTTACAGCATTTTTGCATAGCAATAATGGTTTAATTTTCTCCATGATTTCTCTTGTACTCCAAGTTATGACCAATTATGAGATGCCTGCCCATCCTGGCAGGCAATTGTTTGGTTTTAAGGAACTTTAAATTACTTCACAGCTTGAAATTCCAGGAAAGTAGGGGTGTTCCAAAATTTAGCCTAATGTTTGATTCTTATTTGGATAGTTTGGCTCAGTTTCCTCCTCTAAAAGTGGGGAGAAAACATCTGTGTTTCTGGTGCTTTTTGACCAATGCAATAGTATTTTTAATGTATAAAGTACTAGGCTCTACAATGCACCTAAGCCATGATGGTTTAGGTGTGTGCCCTTTCACTAGCCAAAAGAGGCCTTTCAAAACCAATCCCAGAGTGTATAATATTTCTGTGCCAGAACAGGACTCCCCAGTCAGTAACTGCCTTATAGGGAAAGCCCATATGATCTTTATGAAGCAGGCAAATAAGCAGACCCAAAGTGTGTGCAAATTGCCTTCTGTGCCCTGTTTTGGTTCTAGCAACTTTAAGCTCAGCAGAAGTTGCACAGGCAGATGGTTCCCAGGATTTGGTCTTTAGAACGAAAGCAGTGAGGAAGTGACGAAAGGAGGAAGGTTTCTTTCTGGGAGGAGGGAATGAGATGGGTACACAGGGCAGTCCCGCCAAGTCCAGAGAAAGATGCAGCAACAGGGATGGGCTATGGAGCATACAGGACAAAATGTACTAGAGAATTGTCAAGTGTGATTGCAACAAAACTTAGTGGGTTTCTTTGAATGTCTCATTATATGTACAGGTGCAGCTCTACACACCCACACACACTGCATTGATTTCACTGTACGATCTCATAAATACCTGCAGGTGCAACACTGAAGAGATACCCGTTCTGAGGCATGAATATGGAGTTCCACATCTGTACCTACTGCCTGATTCACACAAACTAGGGCAGTCAGTGGGTTTACTTCCCATTCCCACATGCACTTTAAAACTAACACCAAAGGAAATTCTGTCCTGGCAACTACATTTAGCAGGATGTCAAGGTACAGAACCAAAATACCTGAAGTGGGAGGAGTATGGCCATCATTACTTCACTGTGCTGCACATGTATATACAAAATTAGGAAGAAACTAATTTTAGATAAAGATGGCCACATCAGCTTAGTGTATAAACCCATGAATCTGGAATTTAATGTGCCTTTTGGGGCACCTGAAACTTCAGCTGGCCTTAACCGTGGGTCTTTTTCTCTTCTGGCACACGTAGAGATGCCTCTCTGTCTACAATACTGTCAGATAATCTGTAATGCGTGAGGTGCAAACCATGGCTGGTGCATAAACCATGGTTCTGAATTCACTGACATATATGCATGTAACTTACACACATGTAAAAATCTCAGTCACAGCATTGCAGTCATGCAGCTGATTGTATTAAATATTAATCTGATGCTAACTACTTGGCTACAAGTGCCCCCCTTCCAGTGTAAAAAATGTAAACTAGCTAAAGGATATGAACTAGGGACAACATTTTGCACGTACCAGTTGCCTGTAGAGACTCAAGGTTGTCAAAGTTTCTAACATTTTATAAGGTCTTTAGTGATAACTTTTATTTTCCAAAGAGAAAAATAAACCTACCAAAGTTCCTTTCAACATTTCAGCAGCCTTTCATAGCATTAGCTGTGAAAGTAATGGTGTCACATTCCTAATAAGTATGTATGGGAACTGTGTTTTAAGAGTCCCTGCTGCTTTCTTTGTGGAAACTATCTCAGATGCTTTGGGATTATTTAGCAGTAACTTCTTTTTGCACCATGATTTCACAGGGATCTTCTCTGTTATCTTCCTTTCAGTATATTCCTTTGAAGATCTAGGGAGAAAATGTGGAACTCAAGAGCATTAAGTGAGACCCTCTTTAAATCTCTATCTAGCTAAAGACAGGAAATGAGTTCTGTGACAGAAAATGTGGAGGAACCATAGTGCCCAAAATTCAGCAAAAATTGTAGGTAGCACTGTTCAGGCAAACAAACAGTAAGAATATTATCAGTGGAGATTTCATAGAAAGCAAAGGAGGAGAGAAAGCACACATTTTTGTTCTGATCTAAATGTCACTGCTTTGTCCAGAGGGACCATGACTGCCATCCATGGCTTATAATAGTGAACGTGCATTCTGCAGTACCACTGAGAAAGGAGCCAGAATGGCTGGAGTAGTGGAAGAAGTAACACTGTGCTAAGGAAGAGTTTCTTCCAGGCAAATTTACCTCCCTGGATTACCCTGGGTATGTCTCTCCATGACACATTTATTTTAGAATCACAGCATGTTGCAATTACTAGGCTCTGGCAGGCTCCTAGGTAGGAGCTGTGTCCAATACCCTTGATTTCATGTGCTCTGACTGAGAAGAGTGTGGCAGTTTATTTTGGTTGAATCTTTGCTGTAATGATCAGAGCTTTAGTCACTGTAAGACTAGCCTGCTGTAAAGCATTCGGTTGGGGTTACAACCAGAGACAACTGAGCTCCTAGAGTGCAGATTGTGTCTACTTATCAAGTAAAGGGGCACGTGGAGAGTCCATTACTCAGTAATTGGTGCTAGCTGCCAGTTAACAATCAGCAGGACTTGCAGCATTTGTATAGACCTTGGAGTCCAGGATGACCTGGGATTGTTCTTGCCTTATTTACTGCTGCTATAATCAGATGGCGGCTCTCCACTTTGCAGGTCTACCAAAAGCAGCTTTACTGGGCTGAAAGGCATGTGGAAGTACAAGATGTCCCCAAGGAATTCAGCCAGAGGGATCTGCAGGTCCAAGAGACTTTGTGGCTAAGGTAGTGTTCCAGTGACTACAACTTTTGTGGGCTTGCAGGTTTCTTTCCTTGTCACGGGAGGTAGATGACACAAATCTTTTTTTTTTTGCCTGATTGCAAAAAGCCTTAAATTGATCTTTAAAGATGAGGCCCTCAAGTGTTGTGTTGACTCTATGGATCACACAAAGAGCACTTACTTAGGTACTGGGAATCTGAAGAGACAGTGTGGGAAGTCTTTCAAAAAAGCCTACACAGATGTTTAGAAAAAAATACAGCTATGTGAGGTGCCTACCACTTGCTCTTTTTCTCTTGGTGCCAACTGCTTCTGTTCACAGGGATGCAAAACCACAAGCAGGCAGTTCAGTGGGGCTCAGATGGGTGGACGCAGACCCCCGGGGGGTCAGCAGGCCCAAGCAGTGGCAGCAGCCAGCTCTCCTGCCTGGGGAACAGGTCAGATGCAGGGTACACAACACTGTGTTCCTTGCAATGTGGTGTTTTTTTAACAAATTTACAGCATGGGGCAGCACTAGCCCCAGAATGTTGAGAAGGCAGTAAAAGGTAGGCAGACGAGGTGCTCCCTCCGAGCAGGCAGGCTCTGATAACACCCGCCGACTTCAAGCCCTGCCTTTTCACGGTACTTTGAGAAAACAGGTATCACTGTATGGCGGCAGAAGTGACACCACAGCCCCGCCACCCACCCTTCGGTGGGGCTG
>NW_009970724.1:6790896-6792434 GCF_000747805.2 Chaetura pelagica
CGGGCCCGAGAAACGCGCCGTGTCCCCCCGCCCTTTAATTTAGGAAGTATTGTAACTGAAGTGTTTTCAACTTCTTATTATGCATGAGTAAAAAATGCCATGAATGTGTAACATTTTCGCCTGAATTTCCCTCTTTTATAACATCATTTAAATTCCTCATTAATAATTTAACAGCGCTCTGGGTTTTAATCACTGTTCTCCCCAGGCCGGTATGGAGCCGAGGAGCTCTCCTCCCTGCCTGAAGGTGACACGGAGGGGGCCTGGCAGGGCAGGGGCAGGGGCAAGCAGGTGCTGCCGTGCCCCGGCTGCCCCCGGGCTGCAGTGTGGTCCCTTCGTTAATTAAATACCCCAAGTTTACCAAAGCTGAGGTGTGAGTAGGTCTCCATTAATTTTTTTCTTTTATTATTTATTTTATTTTTGTGCATCTGAGTTTAATTATGGTGGTATTTGTTTGATAGCTTGTTACTGTAAATAAAAGAGATAAAAGCAGCCCTTCACTTGAGTAGCTCCGGAGCTGTGAAATATGTACCTAATTAAAACTATTGGTGTAAGAGGCTAATAAAGTACATGTGCCTACTAGATGTCTTATTCTAATGAATCTCGGCTAATTTGCTTTGAGTGATGAATTTCAGTGTTGGTAGTAAGGGCTGAATAATTATGAAATTTATCACGAGGTGCAGGAACTCATGAAGGACCACGGGGATTTGGGAATCGAGAGGGCAGGGAAAGGCCTGTGGCCATGGCCAGGTGCAGCCCCCGCCCTGGTGGGTGCAGGAGGAGCAGAGGCCAGGCCCAAACCTGGGGCTGCCAAAGACAAGTCTGCGACCCCCCAGGGGCCAAGGAGCCCCCGAGCAGGGGCAGGCAGGCCTGGGGCAGCCCAGAGGGCTCCCTGTGAGGCATTGGTGTGTGGTCCCAGGGTATGGAGGTGAGGGCTCTCCTCCTGAGACCATAGGGGCCAGGGAGTGCACCTCCCTGCCCAGCTCCTCACCCCTTTCTTTTCCCCTTTTTCTCACCTGGCAGCGGGGAAGGGGCACAGCATGTGCTCCTCAGACCCCCAAACCGAGCGCAGATGGGTTGTCTAAAGCATTTCAGATGGAGTTTTGGTCTCGCGCCAGCAGCTAATCAAAGTCTTAATTCTGGAGAATAAAAAGGCCAGGCTTTCCAAGCTTCCTCCGGCTGGTCTCCGCTGGAGATGAGGACAGCCAGCATTCGGAAAACCTTTTTGCCCCATGTGCTTCCAGTGCAACAGGCGGGGCCACAGGGGTGGTGTAGCTCAGGGCCTGACAGCCGGGCTGTGCACAAGGTGACCCGACCCAGCTAAAGGCATCCACTATGTGCAGGCCTGTGGATGGACACCCTCCAGGCCACGCTGGCTTGTGCTGCAGTAGGAAGAAGTCAGACAAGTGAAGAAGTGTGCATTGATGACCCCTGCCTGAGACCTGAGCTTTGTCCTTCAGATTGGTCCAGACTTACTGGGAGAAAGGGTATATTATGAGAGAAGCTGGATAATAATAAAGGGGCAGGTTAAGCAGGGAAAG
>NW_009970724.1:6792766-6793621 GCF_000747805.2 Chaetura pelagica
GGGAAAGAGCCCTCAGAGTAGCACATATTTTTATTGCTTTTTTGCAACAGAGTAGAGAAAACATCCCAAGGCGAAATATGTATTGTAGGCTTTCCTGTAGTCCCCAACGATGAGTATTTAAACACTTGCACGTGTGTATGTCTTGTCAGCGTCCTCCATTTACTGACACCACGGGAGGGCCAGTGGGGCTGAGGCCCTGGCCTGCCCCGTCTTAACCTGGGGCCTGCACAAATCTGCAGGGCCCCAGCCTCGCGCTGCCTCACCCCCTGTGCGGCACGAGGGCTTTATTTACAACCAAGCCATCTGGGCTGCTTTGCTGTCTATCCCAGAGTCAGATCTGATTAGTTCAAATGACTCTCTGAAAGTGTGTGGTAGTTGCAGCTGTTGAAAGCACACCGGCAATTTCTGATCTGCACATGAATTTGGAAGTTTTTTACAAGTGCTGCATCGGCAGTTTTTCTGCAGAATGAAATTTTCACTATTGCTAATATCAGCTGGAAAGACAGGTGGAACTTGTTATTTTCCTTGCAAAACCTACCTCTTCACAGGGAAGAGATCATTTTTCATGGCTGCACAATCTGTTACTGGGCTAGATTGAGAATAAGATTGGGGAGAACTAGACTGTTTCTGTCTTTGCCCCTGACTTACTGTTTGACCTTAGGAAAGTCTCTTAAGTCATTCTGGAAATCTGGTTTCTCTATCTGAAAAAAAAATGAATAATAGCTGTATCAAAAGAGACAGTCATCAACATCCAGAAGTGGCTTTAAAATTTCAGGTGGAAGTGTTAAGTATTGTCACAGAAATGGCATATTTTCCTTTCTCAGGGACTTGCAAAAATCTGTTTTTTTCCTGCTG
>NW_009970724.1:6793669-6811551 GCF_000747805.2 Chaetura pelagica
CCTGCTGAGAGAATTATTTCCATGTTGCTCAATCAATGATCATTTTAATATATTTTTTCTGCCTGTCAGTTACATCTCAAATATTTGTGTCTGTGCAATTTTCATGGTCTCATATCTTGCCTCTTTCTGTATAAAATATATGTTGTCAGCGTGAGGGAATGCTTTTTCTTTCAGCTTCTTTATAATTACCAAAGATAGTTTTAACCTGTTAAAACATTTCTAAGTTGTCAACAAGGCATGGTGTGGTATTAAAACCTTGTTACTCCACAGCACACCTTCAGGTGCATTGCATTTACCTGCTGATTATGTTTCTAATAAGAAGCCAAACACCAGTGGAACGAAGGGGATACTTGCACCATTGGGTCCGGTGGGACTATGCATAATGAAAATGTGCAAAAATTAATGACTTTCCGATATAGCTAAGAGAGAGAAAGAAATGTAACCAAATTCTTTCTGCTGCCTTTTCTTCTAGGAGGAAAACCTCTGTTTGTGTTTTCTGGACAAGCCTTATTTATACTATGATCTAGGACCTGACAGCAGGGATTCCTGTGCAAAGTTCTTTTGATTTCAGCATGACTTCACCAAGAGACCCCAGCATAGAAGGCTCACCCCTTTTAGAGGATAGTATGCTAGGGCTCTTGGCAAGGCCTAGATTTGAGGTGCTCTGGAGTCCTGGATAGAGCACAAGCTTGAGAGCTAAACTTGGTTACTATAACAAAGCCTGAGGCTGCAAGGAAACATTCCACCCGAAGTACGTTTCCTAAATGTTGATAGCAGATGGCCCTCCTATCCCACAGGGTGGGGATGTGCTGACTTCTCACTCTCAGAGTACCTTGATCTTACATCACAGGACTTCTAATTTTTTGGTTTTTTTAATAAGCTTGATCTGATAAGCTAAGCTAAACACACTTTTAAAATAAATTTCAAGTGTAAAGATCATTACTAATTCTGTTGTTCAGATTCACAGAGATTGTTAATGTAATTTTGTTTTCCTTTGGCACCTAAGCAAAATCTGGCCTAGATGTAATTCTTCTGGTAGTAAATCGGGAAGAGTCTAATTAGAGGTGACCAGTAGTAGTGCTAGCTGAATATGTCTTGTAATCTCTGCTTTTGTAGTGAATGGTGAATTAATGTTCCAGCAGCATTTTCTTTTTCTATACCCTACCCCTATTCATTACCTTAATTCTGCTTTTTCCCAGCTTTACCTCAACCTCCTCTGTGAAGCCAAAGACACCTGGCATTGGTAGTCATGTTTTTGAGATTCTGTGCTCAAGAACACCTGCCCAAAGAAGTCTGCTTTCACTATTTTGCACAACTGAAACAACAACTTGGAATTTGATGTGCTGCTGCCTGGACAAATATATGAAGAGAATTGGTTTAGACTAGTTCAGCGGAAGGCAGCTGTTTATGAATGGACTCAGACACATGGAAGTCTGAGAATGATAAGTGCATGGCTTCATCCCCCTGGGTCAATGGTCTTTGGGACAAGGCAAAGAAGAGACAGAAGTTGAAGAGACACTGCTGTTTTGGAGTCTGTATTCCAGGTCACAGTCTAGTCAGATCAACAGAAGTCAAGCAATGTGAATGGTTCCAAAGCACACTTGATGGTTGTGGATGAATATTTATCCCGTGTCTTTTCTATTATCAACTCTGTTTGCATCCTGACAGACTTGTATTTACACACCTTATTTGAAGACCTACTAGACAAAACCCCAAATGTGCTTTCTTTTGTAGTACATGAGGCAATGAGCCAAAACGTAGGTCTGAGGAAGCTTGTGTGTCACTCTCTTCTTGGAGCTTTCTTCCAGGAGGTCATCTGTGTTGTACTGCATTCTCTTCTAACTCGGGGAAGGGGTGGGAAAGCCCTTCCAGCTAAGCAGTGATGACCATGGATGTTATGTTGGGTCATATTCTGGGGCTGATGTCTGGGCTGTGGTGCTACTTGTAGCAGCACATGCATTTCTTTGACTGATCATCAGTAGGAGGGCATGGATGGCACTTGACTCCTAAGCTCTGGCTCATGTCCTTTTTCTAGACCCTGGTGCTAACTGGTGTGCCAGACTGCCTTTCCTCCTCTCTTTAGCTTCCAGATAGTTCTTTGGCATGCATCCAAACCTAATGCAGTATAGAAGGAAAGGTCTTCACATTCCCAGAGAGTATATACACATGTGGTCAGATCCCCAGCTCATTAAATTAGTATGTGCAGTGGAGACCAGCTACTGATTTATGTTTTCATCTATGCAAGGTAAATTGGATTGAAACTTCACACTGCTCAAAAAGGAGAGCTGAGATTCTTGCTTACATTTGAGTTCTAAATTAGCAGGCACATGGCTAAGCTTCATGGACCTGACAAAGCTGGGTCTGAGCTAGTATGATGCCTATACCATTGATTTCACTGAAGCCTTCTATAACAGAACAACATGTACACAGCTTCACATCGTGAAGCAAGATTAATTTAGCTGTTAGCAAATTATGTGCTGTACAAGAATATTCTGTGAATGACTTGGATTGCAAATTCTACTTCTTAATATTCTTAATATTTGCAATGCAAAGTACCAGTAACATGAACAGGGCACTACTGGTTTCAGCTGAACATTGCAGAAATGGGAATGACAGGCACCCAAAATAAGCAGGTAAATGGTGTAGAACTAAGCAGCATAAGTCCTGCTGAGACAGATATTAAAAACCTCAGTTTAACTGATAACATAGAAAATAGATGAGTAATTCCAAATGTTTTAGAGCTTCAGTCCCTCTAAAAACACAAAAGTGGTGGCCTTTTTCTTAAAAAAACCCTTGATTTATAACTATTCTCAGCTATAATTACAGGAGGCTATCAAGAATATTTCCATGTTTCAGTTAAAGAAGTTATCTTAATATTTCTAAAATGTATCCACTTCTGGAACCAAAGTCCTTGTGTTATCTCTGAATTGTTATGGCAATACTGAAGAAAAACAAACTTCCCATGATGTAACTATCTTGGAGAACAGAACCACTCTGGGTAATAGAAGTAAATTAATGGTATGCAAGCTCAGTTCTTGATATGCTTCCTAACAGTACCAATTCATTTGATACAAGTCCCTAAAGGAACACAGGTTTTAAGCTATTACCCTGAAGTAAAAGCCACTGCATATTGTCCTAGTGATCCCTTATGTGCAGTTGCTCTTTAACTTTGCTTGCTTTTACATTGGTAAAAGTTTTGATTACTTGGCATTTGCAAATGCTGAGTATATGAAGCTTAAGTAGCATAGATTACAGTTTTCTATTGGACCAGAGACAGTAAAATCATGAGTCACTTCTGTTACTGTTCCTGTTAGTAACTAACCAACGAGTAACTGTTATTTCTCCCAAGCACATAGCTACACCTCTGCAGAGATTATCCTTGCACCACTAGCAAAGATATTAAAAGTGTTCCTTACTCACATCAGTGAGACGTAGAGAAATGAACTTTTCTTGCACTCTATATTGCTGCTGATAACTTTTTCCTTGAGTCTTATTCAACCTTAAGAAATCCTTCCACATGTCTGGATTGGTTCCAGCCTTACATGTTCATGGGTTCTCCTAGACCAAACAAATTTCCTCCCCAGTGCTTAGCTGCTATTTACCAGCTGAAAACTACACCACGTTTTGCTGCTTGCCACTGGTTCCCTCCCCATGGCTCTGCCATCAGAAGAGGTCAAGCAAGCATTCCCTAATGACTACAAGTAAAGCGAGCCTGGTTAGCTCATATCCATGTTTATCACCAGGTGAAATGAATCCGGCTGACTGACTTTAAGCAGACTAGGAGGTAATTTGTGATCCCTTTCACTACTGGAGCAGTATGTTGGGTACTTGGAAAACAGCAATAAGCACTAGAGGCAAAGCTGTTATCTCTCAGGAGAGCTTCTCTGCAGTCTGAGGTTTTCTCATCACTCCCACAATTGAACCCAATCTTGCACCCCTCTACTTTCAGGATTTGCTACATACCTTGTTTTTGGTTTTTACCTTGGAGTCCACAACTAAAGATATATTTTGACATTTTTAATGAGTCCTCTCTGTTTGTCTTGTTCTGCCTGTCTTTATTAATTAAACTTGTGTCTTCATATTAGGTTCCTTCAGCTCATTGCTTTCCATTTCAGCTCTTACTTTCTGTTTGCCATTGTTATACTTTGCCGTCCTTCAAATGCCCTGAGCTCTTCCTCATTTCACATCTTCATGTACAATATTCATATCTGGTATTTATCTGCCTAATTTTACCATGGCTGATGTGAAAATCTTTGCTACAGAAACAGCAGTGAGGAGACAGACATTTCTTCTCTTTGCCACATTCCTTCTCACTCTTACATAAAATACCAGATGAAAAAGGGCATTCTCTTCTGTGCTTATAACTTCACATTCCTTTTTTTCTTGCTACACTTTCCTTTGGGTTACATTTTAATATGTCGTCATCCATGGAAATTGCACTGTTTATGTCTGCAATTTTTCAGTGTACTTGGAGTTGGGGTTTTCCAGATGAGTGGTGTATTAAGATTTAATCTGAACCTAGTCAGAATATTGACCTGCAATGAAAAAGCTGTATGAATGAGATAGCAGCAGACAGCTTAAAGTGCTGAGTGCCAAGTGCTGACTGAAAAACGATACCCCAGAAGTTTGGTGGTGGAGAGCAGATGGGACATTCATGAATGGAAAAGCTTTCTGATTATTTAAATATTGTGATATATTTTTTAAATTTTTCTCAATTTTTTAAATATTTGCCAGAATTTGCCTGCTCATGTAGGATGGTACAGCAGAGAGCTTCCAGGATCTGCTTATCCTTCTGTAAGCTACCACATCTTAATACCAACTTTAAGGCCTCTCTGTTTTGCCACAGTAGACTTGCCCAAAATTAAAACAAATAAGAAATTAACCCAAGACTTGGGAATCCTGATGCTTCTCTGTATGCTCATATCAGCTATACTTCCTACATTTCAGTGTTAGCAGTCATCAGGAAACATGTATTTTGTTTCCAGAACTAGGGTCTCTTGAAACAAATCCTGCGGTATTGCAGTATTGCCACTGCTTGCAATGGCGTTGTGTTAGGGCCACAAACAATGAGTTGGCCCTAGCCCAAAGCAGCTTTTAATCCAGGTCGTGTATATGGAAGATAGGCAAGGGAAGCTGTTTCTGCATATGTCTTAGTTGCCTGGGTTAAATGTGTTTTTTCAGCAAATATATTCCAAACCTTCCCCTTCAGATTTTCACAAGTTCCAAATTTGGATGCTGCTCTAAATGAAAAGAAACAATTCAAATGCCTTTCTGAATGCATTTGAAATGAAGTAAGTTACTATAATTTCCCTGGGCAGGCCAGCTCTTTGGAGGGGGCAAAAGTTGCAAATGGAAAAACAAACAAACAAATGTGTGAGTAACTGTGGGAGGTGCTGCCACAGAATCAGAAACAAGCCTGGATAGAAGGGGGAGGGAAAGGCTCTTGTCTGCCTTGGGACAATTTGTAGAAAGCAAAATGTAGGAGAGAGTTGAAATGAACAGAAGGAAAAAAAAAAATCCAGTGTCTCCTTTTTTTAAATTTTTTTCAAATCCAGATAATCAGTCTACTGGGACCCATGATGCTGCTAATAAAGAGGACTGACTTCCAGGTCTTTGAGAAAGAAAATAGAAGTTTCCATCTTTATTGTTGAGTTTCTTTTGTTGTTGTCCAGTATCCTTTACTCCTGCACTACCAGGAGGTGAGTCTCTTGGTCTCTCAGCTGTGAAGGGGAATACTGAATGAGGTTCCTAGATGCACCAAGTTAATAGTCGGTGAGCTGAGAAAAGCATGGCTACCACCTACCTTTCTGCTTTCCAAATCCTGGACCAGTTTAGTCAGGCTGCAGGTATAGAGTATGCTTCACCTCCCATGAACTGGGGAAGTGAAGGGAAGAGTGCTGCAGAGCCTCTGGTTGTCTGCTCTCCAAAGACTTCCTGTTAAGGGGAATCCTCAGTTGTCCATTTAGGGTAGTATTATAGCTGCACTGAGCTGCTGAGGCATGCAAAGAAGCTGCAGATGGCTGAGAGTACAGCTCGATACTCCTCTGTTGAGCCACCCAGTCGTAGCATTGTAAAATGCCTGCTAGAGGAAGGTACTAAGACTGCTGGTAATGGCTAAAGGCAAAGCAGGGGGTCTGGTTTTAATAAAAAGGTAGTTTACTAACAGCATTTTTCTTATTATAATGATAAAATGGATATGAAACAGTTACACTCAAACCCTTATTTTTCAGTGCTATTTATTTTTTTCAGGACATTGAAAACAAAACAAGCAGAAGGGGGGGGCGGGGGAAGGGGAAAAAGAAAACTCCCTTCAGACAACAATCACCTTTTGAGTTAAATTCTCATGCTTGGTCTTAGCCCAGAGGGATTTGTCTTGAATGAAGTTCGAAGAAAATCCTTTCAGCAGCTTCTGAGTTATTTAAATGTAACCATGGAGGTTTGGATTCAGATACTTTTTTTGCACTTGTTATAACTCAAAAATAGCTTTGCTTTAAAACTTCTAAATTAACCCTCCTTAACTTTTCAACTTGTCACCTATCCTACTGTATGGCTTATAAAATTTTAAAGCTAATAGTATAACAAACTCAAATAATGATACTGCAGATGTTCAAATGAATCTTGGGAGGAATAAATTATAAGAGTCACAGTAGGTTGTTACTGAAGAAGGAGTGGCTGCTTGCCTTAAACCATGTGTTTTTACTGGTGTGAAATAGGTCCAATCTTTTCTACTGTTATAAATGTAAGTGTGCTTGGGTGTGGATTTTAATACTCAGTTACACGTATGAAATGAAGACCTAATTCCTGTTCCTATTTTTTCCCTCCTGATAGCAGTGCTTCAGACTTGTCAGAGCATTCTCTTAAATTTTCCACATACAGATCTGATCAACAGGACACTTAAACGCCTCTAAATATTTATGGACTTCAAAGTCACTGAAATGCTCTGTGATTGTCTTACTGCTACTGTTTTATTGCCAGAAGACTGAGGCAATGCAAGGTGAAGTGTCTCAGTCAGTCATGGTTTTTCCTTTTCCTTTGTCCAATCCTCCTGTTGCTTTCTTATGTTTCTTCCTCTTTGTCTTATTTCCAACATTTTTGCCTCACTTACTAGTCCTGTCTTCATTGTCTCCTATCGGTCTTTCAACCATCTTTCTCCATTTATTCTTTTCTAACAATCGCACTGAAGAGGACCCATGATAGAGATAAATGATTTTTACTTTGGCAGCAGCTTTTTACTTTTATCTCTTCCCTAAATGTCTGGGATGGGTCCAGGCAGCTTTCCCCACTTTCATCAACTCTCTTCACATCCCTCATGACCCCGAACTCTAGTCAGCAATCTGATGTCTGCAATGAGAGCACCTCCCATGATCCAGAGCCACGATCAGACTAAGGTGTTGCAACACTGTGCATTGCTTTACTGACTTACCTTGCTTGCTCTGCCTCTTTCCAGGAACTGGACACTCGCGCCAGGTTTTTCTCACAGAATAATGACAGATAGTGCTGCTGCCTTCTGCACGTCTCTCCTTGCTCCTCTGCCCTTCCTCTCCCAATATTTTGTGGTTCAGTCTCCTGGCTGGTGCAATTTAGCCAAGATATGGGAGACTTGTATTCAGCCTTTGCCTTAGGCAATTTGAACTTGAATCTCTTGCCCCCTAAATTAGCACCCTACCCAAGAGATTAGCACTGATCTGTAAGGAGTGTGACCTGAGTCTTTTCTTCAAGTGGGAAAGCTTGCGTTTGACTTAGCCTTGTAGTGGAGACACTCAGCTGGGTGGGGAAACCATGTCTGCCAGGGCCTGCCCAATAAATAATACAGAGTAGGGAAGTATTCCCTGGAAAGGGGTAACAAAACCCAGGTTTCTTGCTTTCAGCACTGCTTTGAGAATAAGCACACATGGCAATCCAGTTAATATTTAATTATTCCACACAAACTGGAACAGCTCCAGCAGGATGGATTGGAGAGAGCCTCTGTTCCACAAGATCCTTTTAGACTATGCTGTTCTCACCTGGCTGCTGGGCATCGCTCCCCTTCTAGCCCAGAGCAGCAGTGGCAGCTGCCTCAGCACCACTGACACATTATGGGAACAGGTAGTGAGGACATACATGGAGACTGGAAGGAAGGAAAAGGTGCTCCTGCACATTGTTATCCACAGCAACAGGTCTGTATCCTTAGTTGAAATAAGCACCTGCCACTGCTGCCTCAGTTCCCATTCTGGATTGGAATGACAATGAATATGTGGTGGAGGGAAAAGAAGTCTATTAAAAGACAGGGCAGCAGGCTGGGGCATTATAAGGGAAATTGCTTTTAAAGGTGGAAATGCAACAAAAATAGACCAAAGCATCTTAAAAGACAAAATCAATGCCAAAGCAGAGGAAGCCAGAATGACTTCCAGAGCTCAGCTATAGGCAGTTGTCCTCCAACATAAGCCAGACACTGTCAGTATGTGGGAGATAATCCAGGAATTTTCTCTTTTACAAAAATATTAAGGACATTATATGTTTTAACTGTAATGAAAAAAATGGAGCTCTAGTGTTCAGTTCCAAAGGAGAACACTAACAACTGGAAGCAATGTGGTTAAGGGGGATCTGTGTGTGTGTGTGTGTGCACGCGTGCACGGCTGCTCCCTTTTCTCCTAGGGATTCTATAGCTTCCTTCATTCTTCGCTTCTCTCATATTACAGAAATAAGGTAATTTTTCCTGGCCATTTACTAAAGCTCATTAAAGACCGAAGAGAACAAACAATGCTACTCCTTAGAGACTACCATTCAAAGTCATTCTACAATTCTCTGTTCTAATACTTGAGACAAATTAATTATTCCTTAGTGAAAAGTCTATAATTCCTATTCTTCATTTTTGGGGTGGAGATTGGGGAATAATAATAGGAAGTTTATATCTGAGTTGAAAGCTGTCTGTGCTGAAGGGAAATGAGAAAAAATGCGTGTTCCAAGAAGAGTAAAAGCAATTATTCTAATAATAATTCTAGGGATATTAATGTCTTTTTAAAGTAGATTGCTTTCAAATAAACACCGAAGTTGAACGGATAGGAAAGGCTGGTTTATTTATTAATCATTCCAAAAGTGCATTTTTCTAAATGAACAAGTGCACGAGCAACTTCGCTGGCACATATTAAATTTAGTTAAACAGCAACTTGTAAATGTCTAAAAACTTCTGTAACCAGAGACTAATTTGTTTAACGTGTTGAAAATGTTATGTGGATGTGAGGAACTACATATTAAACTTCAAAGCAAAATGCTCCAGAGATTACACCATCTTAAAGACTGCATATTGGAAAGGCCTTTATACATTAAACATAAAGGATTTTTAATTATCTTCTATTTTGAATACTTGTCAATCTGTGTGACTCATGCTTAGGATTGTAAACTGTCATTTAAGGTGTGATGTCCAAGTTGAGGCCTGGACCATGATTTGCAAGGGGCTGGTTTTTCTCTTTCATCTCTATTAATTAATCCTGTCTCAGTTTGCCCAGCGAACACCTCTGTTGACATCACCTTTTCCATATACTTTAAAGAGTCCCCAGAGAGATCTACTGCAGAACAAAAACTGGATAGAGAATACATTTGGAAACCATTTTATTTCTCAATTACCAACCAAAACGTATGGAAAAGATTTACACTCTATCTGATTTACACAATAATTATACTTTGAAAGCTTAGAAATAAATGGCTTGATCCTTGAAATCATTAGTTACTATACCAAATGTAATTGGTGTAAACTAATGAGTTTACTGGATGGCTGACCCTTAATTACTGATTATAGTTAAACTCTAGCCAATCAAAAATGGGTTGACTTATAAAAATAGAGTATAGTATTAACAAGTATTACATTTCCAAGTAAGCAGCTTTATGATTAGTTGTAGCACACAACTCAACCCTGTTCAGGGCTATCGAAAGCAGCTTTTTAATAATAGTGCACTAAACAACCACCACTCTCTTACCTCAGCGTCTATCAGACAAACAGAAAGAAACCACATAATTAATCATCTCATGCAATAGAAATAAAGCATCTGGGACAGATCCAGGTGTGATATACGTAGCTGCCTTAGTCAAAAGAGCAGCAAGGGGCTGGGGATTCACTTTAAGATAGGATAACTGACATGGGGAATTCTGACCCTCTCTGGGAGCAACATGCGGTAAGGAACTTAAATACTGATTGTGTGCAGTCCTGTGCAATATGGAGAAGCCTATTGACAAAACAGGTTTAATAGTTCTTTGGATTGAGGAGGATTCCTTGAGCAGATTCAATATGTGGTGATAGGAGGTTAGCATAATGGCAATCCCAAAAATCCAGTAATCACAACTCCTCACTATTTATTAGATCAAATAAAGACTAAATCAGAAGAAATTATTTTTATTTGTTTCTGGCTGATCTTCAAGAGTTAATGTTTTTACCTAACCAGCAAGACTCGAAATTCCTATTAAAAATGTTGAAAGCTGATTTGTATAAAGACCATGTTCCAGAGTTGGGGCTTTAAATAGATACACCAAGTATTTTGATAAAGCCATAGGACTTCACAATACTTACACTCACAAGTGAGTCCAATGTTTTAATTTTGTGGAAATTCTCAATCTCCTAGAACTTTCCTGTGAACTCCAGATTTCATGTAGGAGACAGATCCTGGAAGGAACAAGTATTAGAAGATTAAGTCTGATACATTGCTGCTACGGAGTTGGAAGAGTATGTATGTGGTGGAGCTCTCTAGCCTGTGTGCTCTTCAGGTGACCTGATGGACCTCACAGCTGCCAGGATTCATTTTGTCAGGATTACAGGTCTGTCCCTTTTCTGCTTTTCCCTATGATGGTTTCTCTGGTACTTTCTTTTCATAAAAAGCTCAGCTCAGCAGAGGACAATCCTTAATCTGATGGCTCTCTGGCACAAGTGCTGTAACACTTGCTCATTTATTAGTATAAAAAAAAATGTATAACTAAGAAAATGAAGAGTGAATTCATTTTTAGAATGTTTGCACATGGGTTATGGTGAAATCAATGCATTTTTTTAAACTCCTATTTGTGAGGTATATCTGGGGTCAAGAAAAGGTTGAAGTTGTTTACTGCCGTCAAACGCTGGCCTTAAAGTTAATTCAGAGCTGTGCTATGAGCAGCTACAGGGACAAAGTCCTTGGCATAGTGGATTGCTGGTTTGATATCAAGGTCCTCGGGCCTTAATAATAAAATTAGTTTATTTCTTAAGGAAATCCTAGCAAGGACTTTATGTCATATAAAGTCATTATTCTGTTTTACAAAATAACTTTGGAATAATCAGTTTGTGGGAAGGGATAATATTTTTTATTATTTGTGGAATATCCTTGAGCTATCATAGTTACAACACTGCCACTTGGAATATCTGCTTCACAAGTCCAAAAGAAAAGACAAGAGATCTGTTGAGGCCTAAGTCAGGCAGCAGTGGCATACCTGTCCGGAGAAAGCTGGTTGAGTTGAATGGATCTCAGGGTGCACTTCCTGACAGTCAGCTGCCCGTTGTGAGAGCTGGATACTTGGGGCAATTAAGGTGTGTTGCTGCAATTCCACAAGAGCAGATATGCAGCCTAAGAAGGTTTACAAGCTCTCTTTTCACAGTTCTCTGTCAGAGGGTTGAGGAGTGAGCAATTTAAAAGGTAATGGAAAAGGAAGAAGGCATATTTTCCAAAACTTCAAGATCCTGTGACCTAAAAGACAGAGGAAACAATAAACTAGTCAAAACCTTTCCTCTGCACCCCCTGCTCAGCACTGCTAGTAAGAACAATGTTGCTATTTCTGCTCTGCTCGCGCTGAGGCAACACTCTTCAATGCAGAAAAAGGGAGACAAGGAACCATTGATTCGGGAGGAGGGAAACATGCTCCGGACAGGTTTGCCCTTCCCAGCCTGCCGTCCCTGTGGCACAGAGGAAATGGGGGCTTCTGGACAGGCCAGCAGAACAAGCATTGCAGAACCTCACTTTCCTCCTTTTTTTTGTGTGAACTATGCCTAACTGCTTCTGTGAAAGAAAGCACCAAGCCCCATATTTTAAACATATTTTAAAGCTGTAGTTAATAGATAAACTGTTTTCTGATTGGATGAGCTGCACAATAAATCCTTGCCTGAGCCAAGTGCAATGCAGCTTATTCAGTAACAGTGAAATGAGCCACTGTCACTTTGCTGCACTTGCATACATCAAGCAAAATGCTTCCATCTTCATCAGTCTTTTAGTGAAACAGAAATAAAACAATTGTAACAGAATGGTGTCACTGGATCTGTGGCACCTGCTTTAAAAATAAATCTCTTCGTTTTGTCTTCTCTATTACTTTCAATAAATGTTCTAGCATTGCTACAGCATTTATCTAGCAGCAGGAAACCATTATCCTATGACAACAATCTATTCCATTAACATTAGCTCTTAATTGTAAGATTGTTTATATGACAGCAAAAGCTACTGAATCATAGGAGAATGATAGAAAGAGTTATGGTCATGGAGTACAGTAGTCACTCCAGTTCTGAAAAACAACTTAAGAAAAGTAGAGGGCTATATTTTTATTTGAAAAATAATGTATTATATAAATAATATTTTTATGCAAGAAAAGATTTTAAAATAATGGATTCCATCAGCAAAGCAACTATTAAAGAGTTAATATTAAAAACTGTTATTGAGAAACTGTTGCTTTGATAAATGGTATGACTGAAAAACAGAACAGAAAGCTTAGAAACTTCTGAAAGCAAGGCTGTGCCGAGTCAGAGAAATCATAACAGAAGCACATTTGTCTGGTGGAGCAAACAGAAGGAATGCTGCAGAATTTAGATATTAAGAACCTCACTGCAGAACAGAAAAACTGTTATTCTGATTGTTTGTCACTATTGTTTTCATGTCCAGTCAAGTGAACTTAGAGTGGCAGTTATGTCATAACTACAGGCATCTATGTAAATTGCAAATCAAATACGATAGAGGCATTTCTGCCAGACACGAGTCACCAGGCTGCTCTTCCTCTTTATTTTTCTAACCCTCCATTTTCTTATCCTGTGCTGTTAGCCCTTAAATTAAAAAGACAACTTCAACAGGAGATCCTTGTAATGTGCATTTCAGTTCTCAGGCCATACCTTGCTTTCTCTCAGCTCTTTGAAACAAAGGCTAATGTCAAATTTCTATCAGAAACAGTCACCTCAAACACGTACATGAATTAGCTGAAACTATTCCTTCCCATCAGTGATGTGTCATACAACAAAATAATCTGAAATGCTAGGCTGTGGACATTCCCTGAAGCCCTACACAGAAAATGGCTGGAGCACATGTTCCTCCACTGGTTTCCTACAGCCCAAACCAGATTTCACAAGGGTCTTCTCTGTGGATAGGTGCAAAACAGGTGGAAGAGATAGGCACGGACCTCTCTGTAAATTACAACATTGTTCACAGATTATGGGAACATAGGATTCACAAGGATTTCAAACATGCCCCTCCGCAGCAGTGAATTACAGTAAATAACTCATTTCCTGGATACACTCATAACAGGCAGATATTCTAACGACACAGGGTTTGCTACTGGACACATGCTTGAAAATAATTTCATTGCAACTATAAAGGTATTATCTGTGGACTACACCATCAAAAAATATTAAACATGCTGCTTACTTACTCAGGAATACTTCTAATTTTTTCTGCATACATAAGCTTATGTGACAAATCCGTTAAACAATATAGGCTAGTTTTAAGTTCTTGTTGTAACACGTTATTCCAGGACAATTTTTAAAATAAATTCTGCACAGGACTCTTTTCTGAAGTCCCATCAAAGTGCAGTTAGATTCTTCAAAAAATGTTCCTTTGACAAAGGAAATTTTTAAAATGGCTGCAGGGAAAAAAAAGTCAGCTCTGAGCAGAAAACATTTAATATGTTTCAATGATTTCTCATCTCAGAGGGAAAAGAAAAAAAAGACATTTTCTCTGCTGAAATTTTTTTAAGTGAATTCTAATGGAAAAGATGTAGCAGTGATTTAACAAAAACATACTGTTATAAATATTACGTATGTTCAGAAAAATAAATGATAGCATTATGAACAGCCACCTCTGCATCAGGTAAGAGCATTTTGGTCAGTTGAATTAGCAATTTATATATTTTTTTATTTCCTTTCCAGTTGATATTTTCTTTTCTGTGAATTTAAAGTAGCTCAGTAGCTGTAATATGGGTCTTCAAACAGGACAAAATTGTGCTGTCCCGTCCTCTAATCTGACCATTTGTTATGGTGACTAGTGAATAGAAGCAACAAATTAATGCAAGTTCTATAAAAATATCTGAATATAAAACCTATTTTTACTTCAAAGGGTAAGTTCCATATGAGTTTATATTTTTAAGTATTGTCAAAGGTGTTTTTTTCTTGTTAAAGATTGTGACATCTGAATCATAAAAATATTAATGTGTATATTTGTGACAAAATATCACTCTACAGATGTCATCACAAAAATAAATTTTCAGTATGTGTTTAAGATTATAAAAATAATTTTAGTGGATTTGCTTAAAATGCACCTTGTTGTATTAGACTGCGAAATGTAAAGCCCTCTTTCAAAATTTATATAGTGTTTCCAATTGTAAGATTGTTTTATGTAGTGGACTTATTATTACATATGCACATTCTAGTGGCCTCTAGAGATTTTTAATTTTAAACATAAATTTCATATGATTTCAAACTCCAGTATCTTTGAGTTTAGTTACAGAACTCACTTCCAGGGACTTCTGCTACTGATAGCTTGTGGTAATACATCTATTCTCCAACAGGAATGTGCACGGGACAATTTAGTGAATGTAATTTTAGCCATATGAGGTCATTACAAATATAGCCTTAGCTCTTCCTAAAGTGGACTTCATTGTTAATATAAATATATATCTATAATTACTGACATTTATATGATTTGGCTCCTGTCCTAAGTTATGGGTACAGTGATGATGAAAGAATCTTGCAAGCCCTTACCTAAGCGAACCATGCTTACTAATTACCTTCCGTGGTTCTGGGTTCCTGTAAATAAAGTTACTCATGTATTTATAAGCAAGTCAAAATCTATACACATATTTCTAAAAGTGAATTATCTTGCTCTTTAGGGCAAACAGTACAGTCTACTGCTTGGAAGAGAATGCTGAGAGTAAAACCATCCAGGATTCTTCCCAGCTTCTGCCAAGGACGCATACTCTCCTGTATCCGACTTAAATACTTAATCCAGTCACATTTTTTAATTGTTGGAGGCCCTAAACCAGAAGATCCTGTACAAGTAGAAGAATGCATTACTTTAAAGCAACAAATGGCTGTTGTTTTTTCACCACTGCTTCTAAAGAGACTGGGGTCAGTGGGATAGCTTTAAAACTGGGTTCAAAAGGTGTAACTGGCAGGATGCAAGGACACTAGCACACTGGCGAAGTGCAGCATGGAAGATCTCAATACAAAACAGCAGCTTCAATATTTCTCTCTAATGAGAAAAGGGAAGACAGTCAAGGTCCCATAGGAATGCAGTATTTAGGGAGAGAACCAAGACTCCTTTCATGAATTGAGAGATAACCCTGATGAATCCTGGACTACCTGCTATCTTAGGGGCATGTCTATGTTTCAGACTGATTTGGATCACAGGCTGTAATGTTTTCCAGACATTCAGATTGCAACTACTAAGCCAGCAATTTTATGCTTTCCTTTCCCTGACTCCAACAGTACTGCGATATAAGCAGCCAGATTTTCTTCTGCATTGTGTTTTTTATCCATTCAGCCAAAATTAACAGTCTTCAAGGATAACGTATGCCAAGTGAATTTAAATCTTGCGGACTCAAATCGACCTAAAGTTGATGGATACATTCATGCCTACTGCTGAAATCTACCAATTACACAGAACTACGTTAACTTACCATAGAAACATCTCATCTAATAGCACAGATGATGTTGAACTAACTAATTACATTATGGCACATAGACAATGAAAAACATAACGAAGATGACAGCACAGCAACAGCAGATGCTGCACAAAAGAAAAATTAGAAAAATATCGCTCTGCAAAATGCTCTCAGTTAAGGTTTTCTCTGTTAAAATTAATTAGAAAAATTAGTGAAGATCGGATTTCAGAAAAAGATATGAACATTGTAATGGTATTTGGAAGACATCATTAAGCCATTTAAAACTCTGCTCCTCAAGAAGGTAATTCCCATTTTTCGTATCACAATCAGTTTTAAGACTACTAAACATTTTAGTGCCTATGGCAGAATTTCTTGGGAGAGTATCTTTTCCAATAAGGAGAGGTCGTGATGGCTCTTCCAGAGTCTGAGTTTGGTAGCTTTCAGCCATTACAGGCTTAGGTAATTAGACAACTTAGGTTTTATTTTAGCCTGGCATTTGTTCTATTGTTGTGCTCTTAGCTGTCAGAAAGCTAGAATAATAGTGACTTGATTATCTGTAGCATGCCTTGTTACTTTATATATTTTAAATTGTACCAGATCCTAAATAACAAATCTAAAACTGCTGAGTATGTTTAAATGTAATATGTATATGGAGATTACATCAGATTATATATTTCATAGACCTATGCTAAAAAAGCCCCCAACACATTACTTTTAACAAGAACACTGGTCATCTATCCCCTTTCCTTGTGGAAGCTTTCCATGAGCTCCCAGTCTGCGTTATGCACAGACTCTGAACATTTGCCAGTCTGTAGAGAAAGATAGAAGTAAGACATTTCTCCTGCATTTAAATCATACCTCTAGTGTAATTCAAATGCCAATATTTTATTTGCCATATAATTAGAAACAAAAAGGATTGGTGATATTTTATGTTTTCCCGAGATATTTTTCCTAGCTAGACATTTTTTTCCTTAAATTTTGACTGGTTACCGGGCACAGGCCTCCGTGGTCCAGCTGAGGCCAGGGATGCAGATATGAAGGAGGCCCACAGGTGGCGATGTGGTTAAAGTACACCTGGGCTGTGATGCCCGAGATTAGATTTACCAGCCGGTTTGTCAGAGGGAATTCGGGCTGCATTCCTGTACCGATGCACGCACTGTAAATAAGTACTGCCAGCTAAAGTTTCGGATACCTGTGCTGGTTCATCCCTTCCACCTCAGCTGCCAACAGGAACAGGTTTAAACATACTTTCTTGCCTTGGTCAACTGAGAGACCGTGGAGGCAGACAAACTCGTAATTCAGTGACGCTGCCATCACTAGATACTTATTTGACAGCAGCAATGAAATGTCCCCCGCGCCGCGCCAGGCCCTGCCCTGCCCTCTCCCGAGGCGCAGGCCGGTGTCAGCCTGTGCGCACAGGGCCCGCCAGCCCCACTGGCCGCGCTGCATTGGCTGGTCCCTACCGTCGACGGTTCGGAACGGGGAAAAACCAAAAAACCCACCCGCTCCCTGGCCGAGGCCCGTTTGTGCGGGCAGGGGCCGGGCTGACAGGCGGCCCGTGCCCCGCGCCCGGCTCGGGCAGAGCCTGTGCCGCCCGGCGGGCGGGAACGAGCCCTCACAGGGATAGGCACGCTGAGCGTGGTGCATTTACACGTACTTTGTTGTTTTGCGGGTCTTTTTTAGCTACATGTTGTTGTGCTTTTGCTTAACCTGCATGCTGTGCTTAGGCCTCAAAAATGGGCAGTTAACACGTGGGGGTTTTTTTCCAGTTTTAAGTGTTTCTGCTGAATTTTACTTCTGATTTGCTCTCATCGTCGAGATTCTTCCTGAGAAGCGCAGTTGTCCTCTCAGATGACAAGCCGTGCCAGCCGGTTGCGGCAGTTTAACCCTTTTACACCTTTACAGGGTGCTAATAATAGCGGGCCGTATCCGGATTCCACAGCACAGCGCCCCGACAGTTTACCGGGGGAATTTTTAGAAGTTCCCCCGCACCCGAGGCACTGGCCGGGCACGTCCCTCACAGTCTCCTCCCCACC
>NW_009970724.1:6812735-6814588 GCF_000747805.2 Chaetura pelagica
CAAAGCCTGACTGCGGCCGCTGCTCGGGGCGGCTTTCCTGTGCCCCCTTTCCAGCTGCCGCCGGGAAAGGGCTCTGCCTGCCTTGGCTGTGAATGGAGGAGGGGGAGGGCTGGGGCACCCGCTTCCCCCGTAGTAAACACTATTCTGAAACAGTGGCAGAAAAGATCAAAGTGAGCTCTCTATTTCTCTCCTCTCTAGTTCCCTTCCTGCCCCCCACACGGTCTTTTGTTTCAGTCCAGGAGAAATCCGGTGAATCACCTAATTAAAACCAAGACATGAATTAAGCATCCATTTTTGTAGTACAAATTGCCAGCTCTCTGCCTGTCCCTCCCTTGGTCTCCATTAAAAAAACACCAGAGACGCTGTTAAAAAGGGGGGTTATTTTGCCTCTAGCTTCTAGCTCTGCTTTCTATTTCACTGACTCCTATCCCAGGACCTAAATTGCTTGGCTGTGTAATTACTAGAGTAAGCCTATTTAAGTTAAAAGCTTTTCTCCCCCCAACTCTAAATGAAACTTGATGAGGGCCCGTCCTTAGTTATCAAGGGAGTCACTTTCTGGTCAGTCCTCTTGATTCATCTTTTTAGATTTAATCAGCATTAAGGTATTGCTTGTCCTTAAGAGCTTTAGCTTAATGGGGTTACTGGATGATTTTCTCAGTGTAACGTTTCCCATTTTATATTTATATATATATTTGCCTTTTACAAAGACAGGCTAAGGTGGTGGTAGGGAGTCTTTTTCTTTTTTTTAAGAAATCCGAAGTGATTTAAAGCGTAGGGAAACGGTTTAAAGACTCAGAGCAGGAAATGCAGATTCATTTAGGCTGTAGCTGGAAACTAACAAAAGGCAATTCCTTGAACAAATGCATCAGAAATCAATTTACATAAAGGTATATGATGCGTTCGGATAAATGCAATGCTAATGGCTTTTAGAGTGGTTTTCTTTCCAAGTCTCGGGGTTTTTGTTACAGCTTAATTGGTGCAGTTCTTCTGGTTTATTGTGCGGTCACTGGACATACCTCCAGGTACTCTTTCTGAGGAAATGTGTGTTTAAGATCGGCCTCAGTTCTCCTGCAGCCAAGTTGGGCCAGTGGCAGGAAAAGTTCGTCCTCGCTGCTCTGGAGGTATCAGCCTGAAGGTCCTTAGTAGATAGCCAGATGCCTCGGCATGAGCACTCACGGCTTACAAGGGACAAAGACAAAACATGCTGCTTAATTGGCAGTAAATAACTTGATCTTTTTATAGTATAAGTGACTAGAGGAACACCGGGAGTTTATTGGGCTCTGGATTGAAGGCAACAAATTAATCGGTTTAGAGTAAGCTTTATGAATTGATTCCTATATTATCTCTCGGTTGTCCTGCTTGCATAAAGCATTTATTAGAAAGTGAAAAATGCCTTTGGTGGCAGTTTTGGGGGACGGACAGAGTAACTGTACCCAGAGCGGTGCGCTTCGTTTTTCTGCTGCTTTCCTATGGTTGGTAAACTTTTGTACTTTTTCCTTTTTTTTTTTCCTCCTCTCCCCCCTGGGTAACAAAGCTTTAGCATTTAAACTGCTGATCAAGGGCAGATTAGCGAGACAAAAGTTGAGTATGTTTGTGTAGGAAGTTAACAGGCGTCCTAAAGTTCAATGATCTATTATTCGGGCCAGTGTCCTCAATCTGGAGTGTTTTCTCTGCATGTTTTTATGTCTCCAAAATAAACTAAAAAAAGACTTAAAAACCCCACAGCTCCGGCCGGTGGGTCCCGAGCCCCTCGTTGCCGCCCCGAGCCTGCAGAGTCTGTCCTGGACTGAAAAACCAGTTTCACAACTTTTTTTTTTTTTTTTTTTTTCACTTTCATCACCCTTTTTTTTTTT
>NW_009970724.1:6814743-6817243 GCF_000747805.2 Chaetura pelagica
CTGCTCTACGCCATGGACAGCTACTGGCACAGCCGCTGCCTCAAGTGCTCCTGCTGCCAGGCCCAGCTGGGGGACATCGGCACCTCCTGCTACACCAAGAGCGGCATGATCCTCTGCAGAAACGACTACATCAGGTGAGGCAGCGCCCGGGCCGGCGGGGGCAGGTTTTCCCCTTTTCCCCCCCTTTTTTTTTTTTTTTCCTTTTATTTCCCCCCCCCTCCACCTCTTCCCTCCCTTTTTTAATGTCTTTTATTATTTTTTTTTTAACCTTTATTTCTTGTGGTGGGCGCCCGGGGGCGGAGGGGTGGGCTGGCTCAGGATCGCTCCTTCATTGGGAGCGGGGAGACGTGCGGGTGCGCAGACGGATGTTAGCGCCTAGCCCAGGGGCGCTGGTGCCTGCCAAGCGGAGGGAAGAGTTGGGGGGCGGAACGACGACTGTAACTTTAAAGTGGTTTGTCAGCACAAAACAAGTCCTAACTAAAAATAAACAGCAATCAGAGAGGCTAAATTAATCTGCTTTGTTGTAGTGTTGAAGGAGAAGTGTGCATATCTGAACGGTAAATGTTAAAATGGTAGGGCTTAAATAAGACTGTGGCAGAGGTGCTAAATAATGAAATGCCTGCCCTTAGTATCTGATTAATTATGATATTTACATAAGCACCTTTAAACTCCTTTGAGTGGAAACAGAATGACTCATTCTCTGTTCTCCTTGTGAGAGAGCTGATTAACCATCAGTTGGAGGGCCACAGGTTCTACTTATAGTAAAGAAGAGTGGCATCATGTTTGTCTTCACGTTGTTAGGCAGAGGCTTTGAACCAACATTTTTTTTAACTTCCACTGTAAAAAATGCAGGGGACAGGAGAGGAGGGATATGCTCTTGCCCTTTTTTATTTCTTCTTTTTTTGAACCTGTTTACTTTAAATACCACAGGTTTGGGTAGGGGGAACTAAGCCTTGCTAATCTCACATCTGTTGGGGTACAGTAAGATTACACAGAGTAACCCTTCCAACGAGTTTCCAATATAATTAATAGAAAGAATTCATGAGGTCAGGTGCCCGTATGATCTTTTCAGGTGAACTCAAGCTACTTAAACTCATTAATTTAAAAGGAGGCATTTTGAAGGATTACACATTTAATTTGAGTAAATGGTTTGATGGACTGATGCACATGAATGCTTCAAGGAGGTGTTCTATTTCAACATTCAGTAATTAAAAAAACAACAAAAAAGCCCCATACCTTCCCAGCGTAATAGAAATACTTATTTAAAACAAATTGTGCTCTATTTAAATGCTTCTGGCTTTTCATTTACAGTAAATGTCAAAGAGTTAACCCAGGTTTTTTTTCTTCCTGATGGCCAAAAAGTTCCACTTTTTTTTTCTTCCTTTCTGGAAAAAAAAACCCAACTCAATAAGCCATCAAGTGTTACAAGTTTGCCTATGTTGTAAAACTTGACTTCTGTTAGTGAAGATCAAGACTGTACTGAACGTGAGCATATGTGTGGAGACCTCCTTGGTCTAAAAGGACGGAGGGAAGACTTGGTCACCCTGATGATGTAGCCTCTGTCCTGATCCATGGCTGCATCTTCAGTCAGTGAAGCAGAGGAAATGCAGCCCCCAGTTTCTTCGAGGAATCAAAGCCTTAGCTTTGCAAGTGTTATTAGAGAGAAATGCTAGAAGATCAGCACATGGGGCTTTAATGGTGCATTTTGGTCATCATCCTAAGCAACAAGCCTAAGCCTGGCAGAATTGTAATTAAGTAGAGCAGAACGGTGGTTAGGCGAAGTGTCGTTTGAAGTGGAAAAATTGACACTACTGTAAAGATGCACTGAATAGTACAGATTCATCACTCGACCAGCATCATCAAACAAACCCTCATGTCTGATTACTAACTAATTAAAAAGAGAAGATGCGTCCACTGCATCCCAGAGGCAAGTTCAGGCAAGCTTATCACAGTCCTCTGGTTTTGTGTTGCCAAAAATTAATACTTGCTTATTTTAATGTAGGCGATTATGAATAGGATGCTTTATCAGATGAGGGGTTTGAATTGATCTCCTTGTTCTATCGCCTGACTTCTCCTTAGATCTGTGTAATTTGACTTGCAAAAATAACTCTGACAGATGCTTGCTGAAACTTGAACTGGACACTGTACACTCAAGGTGGGGTATGATGGCCTGGCCCTGCCAGAGCTGAGTGAACTTGGAGCTTTCCCCCCTGGAAATGGACTTCACAGGCTTCCACGTGGGTCGTTCAGGCATGAGCAAGACCCTTGCCCTTTTCTTGCTTGAAGCAGCCTCATTTGGTGGCAGAGGCGATGCCACCCATTTGGCAGCGAGTCTTTCAGGTTCCCCTCTGCCATCCTACCTCCCCCGCCCTTAATTTTCAGTGGGGCTTTTGCGGCAGCAGCACATTCCCTTCCCCAGGCAAAAGCCAGGGGTACAGTTCTGAATCGGAGAGGGGGCATGCTCGGCTCCACCAACACAAGGAGAAAGAGGATTGATCAG
>NW_009970724.1:6819498-6836998 GCF_000747805.2 Chaetura pelagica
CGGAAGAGCTGCCTTGTCCATATAGGGAACCTCTTGATGTTTGTGATTGATTGCATTGCCCAATGTTGAAATATTAATGACTTTCTTGGACTGAGGACCCAAAGAGGAAACTGAAACCAATTCTGTCATCACAATTAAAGAGTCCCCTGGCTTTAATTAGCCTGACCTGGGGTATCTCTATCCATTGCTGCAGTTAAAGAGAAAAAAGCCCATTAAAGTCCAGTCTGAGACCAATAGCTACTTAATTGAGCACCTAAAGCCTCAAGCCTTTTAAATCAAATACTGTCCTGGACAGGCCCCCTGGTTAGATAATTAGCTATCCAGCCTCTCAGAAACCACGTGAAACAACTTCTTCAGTAAAGAATAGTTACTGTGCAAGTCTTCCTTTACTGGTAAGGAGGAATAACCATTTTTAAAATATAAAACCTTTTTGCTGTTAATGGTATTGCAGAACAAAACCATTCGTAATGGTAGAGGGAAAGGTAAGCTTAATTTACCTGGTAAATAATACAAAGCAGCATCAAGGTGTTCTGACTTTGCAAGTAATTTTTAGGAGTATCAGCAGAAGATTTAGCTGAAGTAACTCCCCTAAACAGAATTGTTCTGGGACCACGCTTAGGGAAAATCTAAGATATGTGGAAAGCTTCTGAATTAGTTTGACTCCTTTATTAGAATTCACAGACAGTCAAGCTGTATGACCAGTTCTAGTCAGAACTGTATAACAAATGAATGCTTAATGAAGACAGGTAGTGCAATGATGCTAGTTTCCCAAAAGCTGTGTTTTCAGTTGGGTGGTGCAATCGTGCGGGGAGTTGCGAGAGCCCACTTGCCGGCTTCAGATTCTCCCAGACAAGTAAGGTTGTCTCTTCATCTGCAGGACTTTGCCTTTCTGCCTCCACCCTACCTGAGCAGGGCCCTGGTTACCACCCCCTTACTCTAGACTTTTGGATCTTTGCTGTAGAAATGTAACAACAGCGTCTTGTTGCCTCCTCTCGTTGTGCTTCCCCTGCACCTTTTCTATGTGCCAACTTCATTACGAGTAACAATGGAGGAAGAAATATGCGTATCATAAAGCTTTGGAAGTAACCTCAATACATCATGTAACTACTCAGAACTGGTCCTGATGTAGAAGATGCCCTAATAACGGACCCTTAGTTTCCTGACAGTTCAGTCCCTTTGGCTGGAGGTTCTGACAATGTATTAGTTCAGCTTTCCTTTTGTAACCACTGTGATTCTGCAAGAATGTGTCAATGTGTCGTGGATCTCAGACTAATTAGTTTTGAAATGGAGTTTTGATTGAACTCTTCAAATCGATGCTGCTGCAAAATTTGTTTCTCAGCTTCCTATTAAAAGCCATCTTAAGGGGCAGTTTTACTACTCTCTCTGTCGTTCAGTCGATACATTTAATAACAACTTACAGGCTATTTTCAATAAAGTGGCGACAGCAAATTAGTAGTTTGAACATGACAAGCCTCCTCTGCAAGCTCAGATTCTGAAAATTCAAAGCAATTATTTATATATAGAGGCACACTGCAGTCATTCAGATTACAGGTATTTTGTTGTAATGCATCTCCTAGGTTGACACAAACAGAATTTTATTACTTTATTTGGACAGGAAGGAGATGCAAATATTAATATTTATTATGACACCAATCCGCTAATTTGTAAATCCTATTACTATGTTTTACATTGTGCAGAAAAGTGGGTCTGTGACCCTGCCAGCTAGTTCAGTTTCGTTTTTTACTGCAAAATGACTGTGGTAGTCTTTATAATATATGTGTATATTAGAGATGTGCGCAAAAGCAAATAAAGGTTTTCTAATTCTAGGTAACTCAGCCTGTAAAAGTAGAACTCAATAATCATTATTGTATTATATTCTGAATCGATGCGTTGCGCCTTTAAATGGATTTGAAGAATTATGTATGTATTTTTCTCCACCACTCTTCTGCCTATCTCCCCCCTCCCCCACTGCGTGTGCCCCAGATGTTGTGGTCTCATTTGATTGCATAGGAAAACTGCAGTGATACAGCAAACACCCAGAGAGATATGATGACAAATGGGTCCAGATCCCGGTAAATTACTTTCTGCTCAAATCGAAATTTCATTCAGTTTGTTGCTAGCAGAGATGAAGTAATCTAAATTGTGGACTCAGGAGCAGATAGAGGGAAGTTGGAGCAAGCATTTCATTATCAAGAGAGAGAGAAGGTTAGGATGAAAGAGATGAGCAGAGGCAAATCTAAAGTGTTGACACCATGATTGAAAAGGTTAACCCATACACATTATATATCAACCTGGATAGCAGAGAGTTTCTAATGGAAACTCTGCACTGATGGAGGTTTACTGGAGTTTCAATACACTGAGCATGATGTCTTCTTAGATATACAATCAAATCCTCTTAACCCTTTTGATGACTCATATCTCAAGATATGATTAAAGTACAAAAGAGTTCTTCATATAATTTCAAGGACACAATGCATTTAAACTCCAGTCATGAATTGTATCTTTTTTTTTTTTTTTATGATGAACCCAGTAATCTGATAAAATGTGTGTAGTACAGAATTGTTTGTGTTTCTAGAGGTGTAAGTCAATATTTCTGATTAAATCCTGTGTAACCACATCCAAGGTAGGATGAAGCTACCAGTTGTTACACAAAAATACACTTTTTCACATTGCAACACAAAAGCAAGGTGGAAGATGGGTGTTAGAAGTCTAAAATAGTTGTGTAATAAACCATTGCAGTGATGTGCAAAAACATTTAAAGCCTCCTGTGTATTAAATTATTCATGATCATCACCTCTGTTTCAGGTTATTTGGAAATAGCGGTGCTTGCAGTGCCTGTGAACAAAAAAAAAATTCCTGCTAGTGAGCTGGTCATGAGGGCACAGGGCAACGTCTATCATCTTAAGGTGAGACTTTTTTCTTTGTATTTTTTTAGTAGCTGATTAGTACTGCCATGCTTCTTTAGTGTAACATCTGCATCTGCTTGTGAATGAAATGCAAAGCAGTAACTAGAAATACGAGTGTATATTATAAAGCTTCCCTTAGTGTGTAGCTTTGTTCCCTTGTAATCGGTAAAACTATACTTGAGTTATGTACTGCATAGTCCCCACAGGTAAGACTAATGCCTTATTTGGAGATGCTAGAAACCAAGCAGCTCCATATCTCAACTGTACTCGCAGTCTCTGAAGTGCAATTTTCAAACCTGCAGCATACTTAATTTGTGCTGTAGTTTCACTTGCTGTCTCTTCCTTTCCAGTGTTTTACATGCTCTACCTGCCGGAATCGCCTGGTCCCTGGAGATCGGTTTCACTACATCAATGGCAGTTTATTCTGTGAACATGATAGACCTACAGCTCTCATCAATGGCCATTTGAATTCACTTCAGAGTAATCCACTACTGCCAGACCAGAAGGTGAATACTCAACAATTACTAATAAGCTTTATTAGAGCTAAATGAAGATCAATTTCTTTTCATTCTAATAGCGGACATTCCCCACTCCTGCAAGGAGACCTTTAAGTAACTGAACTTACCCTAAATAACTTAGACATGGGGTATGGGGAGAAAATACTAACCATTTATATATGACATACAGGGTGAGTCAGTTTCCTTTGGTTTGGGCATGAGCGCCTGTACAGCTGTTGAACTCCTTATGTACAAAGTGAAATGGAGAGCAAACGTTAATATAAACTCTTAACAAAGAGAAGTATTTTATTTTATAATTTTCAATTAAAGGCTACAAGGAAGCAGATTTCTGTGGGAGGAAAATTAGATACTTTAATATGGAAATAAATGTCTTGTGAAGAGAAGGTTCCTGAAGTAAATGAATGTATTTCACTTTAATATTAAGGTTTTAGATGAGGGAGCATGCTGGAGTTCTTTTTCAGAAGTATTTTCTTGTCTGTTTTGTACGTCATAACTCAGGTTTAAAAACCAAACTGCTATTTTCTTATCACTCCGTAACACTAATAGCTCAACTAGAGATTGTGCATCTCTGTGGTTGATAGCTCTTGGTTTCTAGCTAAATAAGTAAATAATGACTGTACGAATCATACAGAGAAGAAAAAAAATTTCTGCTCAACAGTTGTCCTGTAACTCTGAAACTAGATAGTTGTAGATCTATTTTAATCTCCTTAATAAGTCCTAAAGCTATGCAAGTGAGTGCATTTTGATAACTGCTGTGCCTAATTTGTAACAATTACTGTCAACCTTGAGTTAAGAGACTGTTCATTCCACCCTGGTCCAGAAAAGAGTGAATGTATGACTCTTGCACATAATTTTATTCACATCATATTTCATACTGATTATGTATTGATGACATTGATTCATTTACTCTTTACAGCGCCACTTGCAGGGATATTAAATCTTATTGACCACAGATGAATTTTAATTTCAGATTGGTGATAGATTTTTCCATCAGCTCTGATAGTATATTTGACTTTTTCATCATTAACCCAGGCAATCACACAGCACTGAGTTATTGCAATGAAACAAAAAGTGCACACTTCAGTTGGTAATTCTTTATAGATTTACAATAGGAACTTCATTAATGTCTGTAAGGATCACAAAAAATAACATTTATCTGCAAATAGGAATTTGGGAGATTAAAAAAATCTGGGACAAATGCTAGGCCGATCTATTCTGCAATGTACAGAATATTTTTTTAGTGCTTTTACTTAGTGGAGGAATAGGTCCAAGAAAACAAACTGGTTTTTAATTTCCTTTATTTTTTTGTTGTGTTGCTGCATTTCAGTATCTGTTTGTTTGGGGTTTTTTTTCTCTGCCTAAATTTACTGATTAATTTTAAATATTCTTTCAAGTCTTACACAGTGAATTTAATTACATCAAAATAAACCAGACTTCTTTATTTACTTAATTTGTCAATCGAGGTGATGAGAGTTGAGTACAGAAGTCCTATATAGTTCGAAGAACAAAGATAATTAAGAGCGGAAGATCTTAAGAGGATGTGCAGCCTCTGCTCAAGGAAGTACAAATACAGTTAAAGATTCATAGATTTATACTGTTGTGAATTTTAATGAAACAAATCTGTAATACAGACTGGCTAGCAGGGAATCTGTTACATTAATATTTGTAGGTATCCCATTTCAAAATATAGGGAAAACCATTTATCTTTATACACTGCAGTAAAAGGTTTACCTTTTTGAGAGACTGGTTTATCCACTTGTCTTCTATGAATGTAAAGTTTAATGTAACTTCAAATAGCTGTCTAAATTATCACTTAGTTTTATCAGTTTCTTACTATGCCTTAGCAAAACATAAAAATGATTTAGTCGCAATAAAAGCAGCAGATACGGTGAGGAACACAGAACGTGGAGAAGTATGTGGCTTGCAGACAGAGCTCATGGCTTTAGGCACCTGGTAGAAGCGAAATGCAGAGAAAATGTTGAGAACAGGTTTTTATTAGTTCTGCCACTGACTGTTTTGCTGCAGTCAGTGGTGAGGCAGATGTCAAGGTGTAAGAGGGAAGACTGGGGGAAGAGAGAGTATAGTTTAGTGGTTTTTTTCTTTGTAATATCTCTAGAAAATGGTCTTAAGTTCTCGTCCCAGTTTTCAAAGGGGAATTGTGGAGCACCTGAACCCCAGAAAACTGAAATGTAGTTGAGGAGACAAGTTGATAATTGATACATTGTCAGATGGATGGAGTTTTGGGAGCTGCAGGGGCAGGTGCCAAAAGAGTCGTTTTGTAGGTTATTTTTTTAACAGTCTAAGTATCTTTACAGCAGAGATGTTTTCCAGAAAGCTGTGTGTTTTAGGGCCACTAATTAAAAATGTTCTTCCACTATGACAGAGTTGGCTGTAACAGATACTCTTTATTAAACATTAAAGATCAATCAGTCTCGAGGTTATTCTACCATTAGAGATTACAGACATATTCACAGGGTTTTTTATTAAGCTGAAGAGATTGAGACATACTCCCAGCATTAAAGCACATTTCTGTTTTGGGTACGTAAGGTGTAGCAGTTATGAACTCACTATTGTCTTAATATAGTTTACAGGTTAATACCCACTAGTGTTTGATGCAGGCAGGAAGGGCTGCAGGATCTTACTTTGTTTAAAAACTTGCATTTCTTTTTAGTTAGGCAAATGCAGTGATGTTGGCTATTCCTGCTTTTTGCCTCCCTGAGGCAATTCGCACAGTAAATTACAGCTTCCCATCACTTGCTGTGTAGTTTGAAAACAAACCTGGTTTATCTAACCTCAATACCACTTGCCTGCAGCCTCCTAGTTTGTGATGTCCTGTGTGTTGGTTCATTTGAAGGGGCTGTATTGTCAAGAATTCTCTGTGCTTTTCTGGTAGCAGTAGCTTTTTTGGTTTGGTAGCTAGTAGTAAGTGGCTGATAATACCACAGTATTTCTTGGTTGCAACAGTGTTCCCACCTGCTAAAAGTGCAATTTCTCCACCATTTGGCAATGCTCGAAGGAAATGCTTGTCTTCAGCTTCTATACTTTTAAATAAAGTATGAGTTAGAGTACGACTCTCAGGGAAGATCTTAAAGATCTTCTAGTTTACACATCACTCAACAATTCCCTTGTAGTTACATAATTGGTGTTGTCTGTGTCCATAGTAGAAGATATTTGATGCTCATTTATTAAATATGCTTGCTGGCTGCTCCCTAATCTTTGTTCTGGACAGACAAATTACCTTTCTCACACTGAGCTTCAGCTCTGGGGAATTAAACCTCCAAGCCTCTACTACTTTAATTAGCTTGAAAGTGGGGGGTTGCAGTTACTAATAGACCCCAGGCTTTTAGTAACTTAGAGAAAGGGTGAAAAAAGAACTTCCTGGGAAGCGCAAAATGTCATTTAAAAACCATAAAAATCTAATATATATTATTTCATTTTGGTAATTGCAAACAGATTGTATTTGAAGACTATGGATGATCATTTCTATTTTATCCATGAAAGTTTAGATTTTTATTGAGTTAGACACTTTTAATTATCACAATTCATTAACACCAGTGTGAAAGCACATGTTTGACTTCATACATTAAAATGTTTATGTAACATTAACTAACACACCAGATGAGGAATTTTAAATGCGGGGGAAAAAATCCTGAAATATCTATATTTAGCTCTTGTGCAATGCAGCATATTAACTAAAGTTGCCTTGGGAGGATATTGGCTGTACTTCTTATTTGCTTTACACACTATTTCTTCCAATTATAAGATCATATTACTGGCTTCTTCAAAGGCATGGTATAATGTTTCTTCCCTTTTAAAAGGGGCCCAGAAAAACCACCTTGTTTGCTGTACGATTTGTTACCAGAAAGTGCACTTATTTATTGTTGTCATCTCTTTTTTTTTCCCGTCTGCTCTTTTTAGTAGTGAAACTGCAGCAAATGTTTGCTTTTTGCTATTTGAAGTTGAAACATTAGCAGTATGAATGGTAGTGTAGAAAGGCTTAATCAAGTCACAGTTGGAAAGTAATTAATAAAAAAGAGATTAGTGAATAAGGAAAAGACAAACGCAGTCGTGTTGTAGTTTCCTATCTCCGATTTAGTATTTTAGCTAAGATACCCATTTTTATTTCTTACAGGTCTGCTAAAAGGTCAGAGTAATGCAGAATGCGTGCCTTCATCTCAAATTTTGTTCATCACAGATGGATCCCATGTCTCCAAGTAGACAAGTCACCTTTGTAGCTAGCATCAATGCCAGCTCCATACCATTGCACCTTCTTTATTCATGATTGCCCTTCCCACATTTATTGGTGTATTAAAATGACTGAATACGAGCATTAAGGACTCCATGAACCTGGGCTAATGGGAGACTGTAGAGAAAATGAAAAAAGATTCACCAGAGGACATCTTGGGGGGCACGGGTGGGGGTGGGTGGGGAAGATGACTAATGAAGCTAATTAAAAGAAGCATTGGAATCTGCTTTCTACCCTCATTAACAATTAGCAGGGCACTGGCCAGTTTGTGCCCTGTGTTTTACCTTAACAACATTCTATTTGCTCTTTGTATATTTAAGTGTTGTAAGGAAATGTGTTTCAATCAAACTGAACATGAGATAAAGATGTGGCTTTTGTGATATTCTATCACAAACACTTTTATTGTATCTCTGTAAAATACAATGTATGTATGCATGTAAGTGTTTTTGTCCTAATGTTGCTGCTTCCCATGGCAAAAAAAAAAAAAAAAAAAAGAGAAAAAAAAAAAAGTCAGGCTCATAGCAGCTACTGTGTAGAAATTTTCACCTACTTCTAATTTGCTGAATGAAGAAAAATCTTTTATTTGTGATATTTTCAGAGACATTTGCTCTAGTATGGTGTATTTAAATAATAAAAAAGTAAAACAACACTGAATTGAGTATGGGTTTTAGAAGCTTTACTTTTTTAAAAACAAAACAAAAAAACCCTACATTCAATACACTGTTCTGAAACTGTATCTTACATTGTCCTTACCTTAGTTGCAAATTACCTTTAAAAATATCTTTTTGGTTTAGACATTTTTTTTTTGTCTTATGCCAGTAAAGATTCTATTAAACTACTTAAACGTGTTACTTTTGCTAAGGATACAGAGCACTACTTCAAAATTATCTTTATTTTTCATTGAGATTCCTCATTCTGGTTAATAGCAAGTATATTATAATTCATACTGCAGTGAATTATGGTGGATGTATTGGTAGTGTGGTCTCTTTCTATCCCGTTCCTTTCTGCAGAATCATCTGTGTCAAGGGAGTGCATGTGTCTGAGTGTGCAAGCACGAGCGTGTATGTATAGATCATAAGAGGTCAAAGAATAATAAAAACCTTAAAGGTCTGTACCTCATGCTGAGCACTAGAACTGACTATTCATAAAAAGGAATACAATAGCTGTTCTGAGCTGAACACAAAGTTGTGTTCGCTGGGGTAAGAGACTTAACTTTTCAACACTGATAATCTGGAAGAAAAACACATTTCCTGGGCTGTTTCTGAGAACAAACTAATCTCAAATATGATCTGTTCTCTGAAAGCAAACAAACAAAAAAGCACTGCTCCCTGTGCCCCCCCCCCAAAGCAACAAAGCCTTCTCTCAGCTTTGAAAGGGAGCAACTTCATTTAGTGGGTTTTTTCCCATCAGCTGCTCGGTGGTAGAGCTGTGCAGAATTATTCTGAGAAAAAGCTCTGAGTTTTCACGACTGTAGCAAGAACACTAACATGAATGCATGGCTCTGCCTTCAGTCAGGAACCTGCAACCTGCAAGCATCTAGAATGTGCCTCTGCTGCAATTAATAACAAACCATTATTAACAATTACTCTGCTTTTATAGGAGACTAGTACATTTGAAATACACCATGATTATGCTTTCCTTTTCAATTCTGTTTTTGAGAAGGTGTTCACTGTTCAGCATGTTTGGTTATGCAGTGAGCTTGACTTATTTTTGTTGTGATGCCGATACACAAAAAGCTGATTTATAGATTTGTCTGTCTGAACAACCAACAGCAGATAGTGGGGTTGTTTTTTTCAGATGCTACTTCTTGACCTCTAGTATATTGGAGGTCTGCTGAATTTCTTCTTTTAACACTTCAGTGCTTGAGGAAAAATAGGGCTGTTGCAGAGAAAAAAATGTTGTAATGCAGAAGTATCAGACAGGAAAGACAAAAGCATACTTGTATAGTGTATAAAGCAATAAAATGAAGCTATATATGACTTGCTAATTAAATGCACTTGCACATTTTTAAAGTAAGTTTCTAAGCTTTTTGATCTGGCATTAACGTCTTTCAGTGGAGTTCTGCAAATTGTCCTGCTTCAATATCTCTGAAAGGACACTTGAAGTCATATGAATACAGAATTCAAGTATTAGTGAGACTCTAGGCATCTTTTTGTAGTCTCAGTAAAAGCACTCAAGGTAGTGTTTAACACAGAGATTTTTGGTTGTCCAATATAACCTAGAAGTGCTAAGAAGATAGCTAATAACTTCTGGTAAGTAATGTAGTGTAGCATTTAGTGTTGTAGAGGTTGATGTTCATTAACGGCTTTAAATAAACTATTATATGACTCGTTTGTAAAGCACAGCTACCTATTTAATAGCTTACTTTAAAAGCATTTCTTAAGTTGCAGACGTATAAGATTACAAATGTCATTCATGTTAGCATAATCCACATGCAGTGATGAAGCCTTTGCTTTGATGTGCTAAATTGGAGGAGGACTAATGGAGCTATGAATATACAATAGAACATATTTGAGTAGTATTCTTGCTTTAGGTGAAACACTTTCTTGAAACCAGAGGCATTTCAGACAATAAAACAGGCTCTAATGGGGATGATAGGTGTGGATAGGCAGCTACTGGAAACACTTAGATTTGTCCTTAGGTGAAAACATCACTTTTTTAGGAGATCTGAAAGGAAAAACATGTACTTCTTCACCTTTTATCACATGCATTTGTTACGCTAAGGCTGAAAAACACCGTCTGCATTTAGTGCTGCTGAAAAGTCATACAAATAATCATTCAGTAAGAGCCGCCCTCACTTTCAAAAATGAATGCTGTTATAAAAAAAATCAAAGGAAATATTACTAATCTGAAATAATCCTTGTGAACCTGGATAAAATGCTCTGTCTATACAGCATCTAAATGTCTCAATCATACAAATTGTCACTCTTATTAATGAAACAATTTTGTAAAAAAGATTGCCCTCTAAATGGGTTTAATGTTTTTACCTATCCAGCTGTCTAGTTATGAGATTTACAGATCCTGGCAGGCAGTGGGACATTAAGCCTTTCCAAACCAAATTCTGTTTGCAACAAGATACTGTCTTTTCAGTCCTACATGATTTGTCTTTAAATATTTTAACAGGTTATGCAGTATCTTATGAAATATAAAATGAGAATGTCTTACAAAAATGAAGCCTATGAAATTAAGTCATGTCTTTAGAATATTAGCCACATTGAGTTTGTCTCCCTTTTTGCCTTTAACACTGACAAAATTTGTGTCATCTAATTTTAGGGTAAATACTTTAAAAAATATTTATACATAAGTGTTCTGATCTCTGTTTAGCTACTTTAACAGAGGTGTTCATTGCAAAAAACCCTCAAACTTGACATACACCCACCAGCCAAATCATTTGATAAAAATAGTTAAATTGATCTTTAGGAATGTCTGACTACTTAATAGCAAGTCATACTATGCCAGTATATGATTAATTTTTTTTTTAAAGTATTATATTTCTTCAGTGTGAAATTATGTGTTTCATGTCTGATTTCACTGCTTGAGCCTCCTGTACATAAAGTACCAGATAACCATTGTTGCTGTTAGTTACTGTTAGTACTGTTAGGTGTATGTCTATTGTCAGTCCAGCTAAGCCACAGAAGAGCTTATTGCAATTAAATAGCAATTTGTTTCCATGAAACTGCAATTAAAGTATTACTGATCAGCCATTTTAGATTGGCAGTGCTTTCACTGCATGTTAAACAGTGAGGAGCTCTCCACTTATTTCTGCAGAGTCTGAGCTGCGAGTAACAGTGAAGTGTAACATGCTCACCTATGTCCCTTGTCAAGTTGAAAGTATGAGTCCTCCGTGAAGCACTCTGATCTCATCATGAACATGCTGAGAGCAATGACAAGTCAGGGCTGATCTCTCTAAGTTGAACTTGCAACTTACAGGAACTGAAGTTATTACTGTTTTCTGTTCCTGTATAAGCAGGGATGTCTACGCTTCCTACAGGGGATGTTTTCAGCTGCAGATTGATTCTGTTGAGAATGGCCAGCGAGTTGTGGGCCACAAGCCAATAACATGCTGCAGGTCCTGGCTTGTTAGAGCTGTGTAAACAGGGCTACGATAGCTCCGTAATCACAACTCATAAAAGACTAGAAGAAACCAATCAATTACCTTGTACCATTTTTTTTTTTTTCTCTAATAAAAAGCAGAAGTTTATCTGACAGGGTTAGTATTTTCACACCTGTACAACAGATGAAACAGTTGAAAGCAATCCCATCCACTTACCTGTGCACATCCAGGGTTTGCCTGCGACATTCCTGGGAAGCCTCCGTGCTCCTGCCCCCAAGCCTGTCAGGACCCGCCAGCCGCTGCCTGAGTCCCCTGCCAAGCTCGGAGCCATTCGTGGTTGACTTGAAATCTGAAATGTAAATTTTTGGTGCAAATTAAAAACTTGTTTGTAAGAACTCAAAGAGGAATTAACTTTGTAGTGGTAATTATATTTCTTAATTATCACCATATTTTAACAAAGTCTAAGATGTGTTAACTTCAGTTCCTGCATTTTTGCACAGTGGGGCTGTAGACATCCTCATTTGTTGCCAGAGGGGATGACATCACACCTGTGGCATGCATGAGATAAGCGTTGCTGCATTTAGAAACAGGTTTGTGTCTCTCAGAGATGTTCTTTGCAGGGTGAAATGGCTTGGGCCCTAGTCCTGCAGTACAACCCATGAGCAATCTGCTCCATCAGGTGGTACAGGGGTAACAGGAGCATCATCCATCCCCAGCATCTGCAAGCTCCCAGCCTCTAGCAAAGGGCAGGCAAAATGTCTGTGCTTAAACCTCAGTGCAAATGGCCCAGCTGACAGTAATTCATTCATCTGCAGTAGACTGGTCATATGGCTAAGCCCAAGGCCTTAAAAAAAAAAAGCCAAACAAAAGAGTCCTGTTTATGGGAGACAGACAGACGGTGTGCAGGATTTTTAGGGTTTTTTTCCCTGCTCTGTGGCTATTTTTTAACAAGGGGGTTCAGTTGTTTTCTTTTTACAGTAGTTCTAGCATTAAGTTCACAGAAGGCTACACAGTTCAAGGGGGAGGCAACAGGGATCTCAGATGGTAGGGTTGTAAGCCTCTATCCTGCCCAGTGGCTCATGCTGATTCTTTTGTCTTGGCTCACCTCAGTAATTTTGCTGAAACAGCCCTACAAACCATAGCATTAAGCCCAAAACTAAGCTTGAGACATTCTTGCCCCAAGAGAGCTGTATTGAAGATAAAACAGACATGCTGAAAAGAGGTATTCCTTCTGGTTGGGTTCCAGACCCAGTGAACATGCCCAGGAGGGAGGGAGCCACACTGCCAAGCAGGGTGAGGTTGGCAGCATGAAAGAAGCCCCTGCAGACAGAGCCTGCCCTGGTGCCTTTCTTGGCAGCAGTGAGTGAGTGGCAAGTGGTCCCTTCTGGTGCTCACCATGCCCTTTGCTCTTAAGAGACTGCTGGCTGTTGGGCAAGCCAAAGCTCTGTGTGCAGCCAGGTTCCTCTGCAGCTAAACCAGGCAATGCTTCTTTCTCACATTGTTGGAACGTGCTGTTAATTTTGTTAGTTTTGAAATATCCATATAGTTTTCCTCTTAGGGGATCTTACAAGCAGGCTTTTTGCTAACAACTTCTGTGGTTCGCTGTAACCTCTCAGAATAATCATTGGTTCCATTGAACTTATGCCAGTTGTTTTGTTAAACTAAATTGAGAGAACAGGGCCTATATTCATTCTCAAAAGGCAAGAGGTTGCCCTGTCATTTGGGAAAATCTTGATTGCTTACAGAAGAATAAATGAACAAGGCAGATACTAACTTTACACCTGACTTCAATTTCTTTGAACAGTGGAGAAATGTCCAGTAGGAGGTAAAAAATCCAGCCAAGCTCATAAGCCTGCCATTAATAGGGTAATTTTATTGTGCTGTAAAATCATCAGCTGCTTAAAGAAAACAAAGGGGCAATGAATGTAGTATTTGTCTTCTATTCTTAGAAAAAAACCTTAAGATCAAACAGCCTCTAAAAGACTGAGCTGATATGCATCTCACATATTTTTGGATATCCTCCGATATTCATTCCACTGATGTATTTGATAGGTATTTCTATCAGCCATATCAAGATGCTGCTACCAAACAGTGGAAGACTTCAGTGTTTTGCCATAAATACCCCTTGTTACTGAACTCTCAATCAGACTTGGGATCTGCAGCAATCATTTGAAAGCTGCAGTTGGTATTTTTGTGCTTATGTCACATATAAAAATTATTATTCTTGCTTCATCAGTTAGTCTTTTTAGCTGGCTTGAAAAGAAAACATATTGCAAATGAGATACTATTCTTATTTGTTGTTTTAAGAAGGGTAAGCACTGAAGTATTCAAATGGAACAGATTATACCTTTAATTACATCCAAACAGGATGCTGAGCTGATTTTTCTATTTTCCATTTAATTGCTATAGTTCAAAAAGATACTGCAAATTTGTAGATGAATTATTTAAGCATAGCCTTCTGGCCTTTGTGTTTATGAGAGAGACCAAAAGGGAAAAAAACCAAAAATCAACACAAAACAACAACCCCAAAATAATTTAAAGGGGAAAATCACCAAGTCCTTCTTTAAGAAAGAAGTTTAAATAAAACATCTGGGGGGAGACATTTTAGCTGGATAGATATTTTTTTATGCTTTTTGGGAGCATCTTGAGACTCCATGGCATTTGCTTATATCCCACTACTACACTGGGTTCCTCACTCCTGAGGGACTCCACCCCACACTCACCCATGCCATGGGTGGCCAAGTGCTGTTTCTTTTCTAACCTGCTTGTCAGTGAGCATGTTTCTTCACGGATGTGATCCCAACCAGCCAACCTTTTCATGGTTGTGCTCCATCTTCATTCTCCTACATACAAAATAAGAATAATGAAAGCAAACACAATTCATCACTTCTTAAACTAAATATAATTTCATTTTGTTTGCATGTGTGTGTGTGTATATCATTCACTGTACATATTTAGAATATGTGCTATGACATTACAGCCAGTGATAAATCCTACTCGCTTACTATATGTGTTATTTGCTGCAACATTAAGCTCTGTAAGAATCTTATATGTAACTTGTACCAAAACTAAATATATTGTGGAATTGATGCACAGCAGTAAACAAGAGCATAACTTCCTGCTTCAATACAGTCGAAGGTGGCAGCTTGTGTGGCAATTCTTTTGTAAACAATCACAGACTTTCCAAAGAATAAGCCAGTTAATTACATTTTTAATGATGTTTTTAGAAAACAGGATTCTTGGGGAGAAAAAAAAAACCCATAACACCAGCAAAAAAAAGTAAATGTAAAGCTTGTACTGTATAAAGAAATGCTGTGGAGGAAAACTGGGTGGTGCTGGGCCCAAGTCTTTTGCTCCCTACCAGCTTCTTTTTTTTCCTTCTACTGAACATGCCTGTGTAGTTTTTTATATCTCTGCTGTGAATTCAAATGACATTGGCACAACCTATTCAATTTTTTTTTCTGTGGATTACCTTATTTCATTATTTTCAATAGTGCTAAGTATGTGCTACCCACTTAGAGAGCTGATGCAGTGCATAGCAAAGCTTGAGATGCCCTCTTAAATACGCAAGGCTTGTGCAAGGCCGTGACACGAGGAGGTTTTAAATGCTAGCAGTGTTGGCAGCTTTGAGGGGCTGATATGATACAGCCTTGCTGAAACGTCACAGGTGATGTGGAGAGATTCAGGGAGAAACCAACCTAGCTGGAGTAAGAGCAGTACACAACTTTTATTGATGAGCTTGAGGGGAAAGAGGCACTGGGGGCAACTGTATTAATCCCATAATAACTTGAAATATAATCAGTACATTGCTGCAGGGAGGGCTAGGAAGGGAGGGAGGTGGAGATGTCAGGGTTTAAGTTCACAGGCTTTCCCAGTTCATTAAAAAGTGAATCAATCAGAGAACCAGGTTGGCTTTTCAAAGGGCTGGCAGTTGTGAACAGGCTTCGGCCACGGGAGGCAGGCAGATGGTGCCTCTGTCTTTGCACGTGGCTGCCGGGGCGCAACAGCCGCTGGTTGAGGAGATGGCTGCGTTATCTAGGTTCTACCCTGCTCAAGCTAGCAAAATGTGTCCTCATGTGCTAGGGGAGATTCTGGCTGCGTTTTGGGAACTTAAAAGCTAGGCTGTGTTAGGGACGTGGGGTGTATAAAAGTCATGCTGATGGGTATTTGTTTACAAAGGGACAAGTAGTTTTGTTTTGTTTTGTTTTATAATTTCTAGAGTGGTGGATTAACCGGCAGGCAAATGGGCAGGAGTCTGCCTACAGGATACTCTTTGTAGGCAGCTGGTATAGGAATTAGCTCATTACTATTAATTTTTGCCATCCCTGGACTAATCTGTGATGTGTTTTAAAGAAAAAACAGGTGGAATTCACACATGTGGATCTGGCATTTCCTAACTTTTTATGAAGCTTGTGCATGTAACACAGCCCAGGGAACATCCTTGGGGAGTGAGCTTACTCACGTCCACAGGCTCTCCGAGGTTTAGGACAGAGTGCCCTATATTTAAATAGGAGGAATGACTTCTTAATTACTGCACAGTACAACAGGGCTCAGTGAGAACATGTGGTTGTCCAAATTGGTCTGCTGTGATTGCTCACCAGAGGTATGGTAGCATGTTTAATCAGTGATCTCTAGTTCACATGAGAATGAGTACCCACCACAAGCACAAGTAGGAATACTGACAGATGGACCATATGAACCTCAGCCCTGTGTTGAGAAGAGGGTATGAGAAGAGCTGTGTCATATGGATGAGTAATACAGGCTGTTAGTGGTGTCAATGATACCTGATAGCTTCTTAGGAGGATCTGTGTCCTTTCATGTCCCAATCTTCATCAGCCTCCAACCACCTCTCTTCCTGGGATCTTGTCAAGCCCACAGTGGGCTGGGGACTGCCCTCAGGTCAATCAATAGTTCCACTGATTGCTTGAGGAGCTGTGAAGAAGAGGAAAGACATACTTGCTCAGTATTAGAGTTGAGACGTAGGCTCTTTTTGCCAACATTTAAGTTTTTTGCTTTCTAAGATGTTTATAACAAGACAAAAAAACCCCAAGGGACCTATTGTTCTGCCAATTTTCAAGGCAAATGTTTGGCAAGGGCATATTTTAATCACACCTGCCCAACTTCCCTGAACATTACTCTGGGCTAGGAGAAGTCATATTTGAACATGCTTAGCCACAGCCTGAACCCCTCCACATCTCTACAAGGTGGTTTAAAGCACAAACTAAGCTGGCTCCACATCTCGTTCCTTGAGTTCATAGGTCTCTCCAAGGTCTACCCCTGAGCTACAGCCCAAGGGCAGTGAGTAGAAAGCATATTTTGCAGTATAATGCTTTAGTTTCTTGTTTGGTGTCAGTTTCAACCAGTTTCCCAAAATTATGATTTTTCTAAGTGTTAATTTTCTCTTCTCCTCTCCTTGATTCAGATGCCCAGCCTAGCCTTGCTTGTGTGTCAGCCTGCTCCAAGGACTCATGTTCAAAGGGATTCAGCTGACACGCTAACGCGGCTGGGACCCAGCACTCATGTGGGGCTTGAGGCAGCTTGTAGTGGCCTGACCTGTTTTTGCTGAATCAGTTCCAGTTTAGCAGAAGTGGGTTAGACTACCTTCAGCCATGTTGATCAAGAGCTTCCGAAGAGCCTACCACTTTGGCAAAGTGGAAATTAAATCAGCTGGAGAATAACCTCAGAAAAGCACAGATGTCACTGGCATCTCCTTCCCACCACAAACACCCCTGCTGTAAACATCAGATATCCTCACGCTTTCAGCGCAGCTTGGCTG
>NW_009970724.1:6841998-6900624 GCF_000747805.2 Chaetura pelagica
GGAGCTGGGTTTTATTTTATTCTATTTATTCTTCTGCCACCTATTATTCTAAAGAGATGTAATGGATCCCAGATATGTTTCATGTTGTGAGCAAAGGGAAGGAAAGAGCCTGAAAATCACCTCCAGTTCAACACTGAGCTGATATTTGTGGAGATGAAACTTACTCCACAGCATTTTTACCTTGTGATTTGGATTCCATGGGGTAACAATCAGTTTCAAAAATCTCATCATGACACTGTTTTCAAAGTCAAATAATGAGCATCAATGAGAACACACCACCCCCCAAGTGGCTCCCCTCCAGCTTCATAACCCCAATTTATTTTTGACATTGTACCATAAGACTGAAATGATTAATCTATAATAGATTATCTCACAAATCTGCTACAGAAGAACAGAGGATGTGATTTGCTCAGGATTTGGCACACTGGCAATGGCATGTCACAGCAAAGGGTTTAATAAATGCTGCACAACAGAAAAACAAAATGGGGAGAAGCCTGGGATATTGGAGTGGGACTTTGACACAGTGTGAGGGAACCTACTCACCAACAGTTGCATTGACCACTTGACTTACCACTAATATTTAAGCACTTCATTTCCATCAGCTCTCCCGAAAGTCTTCTCCAAGCTTACATGTTCAACACAATCTGCCTTGAGTTTGCATTTCAGAAGTGCTAAGTACCTATAAAACAGAAATAGAGACAGTTACCCCACCTTTGTGGTTGCCCTGTGGGGTGATGTGTGTTACAGAAGTGCAAAGTGTAAGTTATTTGCAGGAAGTATTAGATGCCTGCAGGACACACAAACACCTGGATGGCTACACCATTTTCTTGTGCTACTGAGTCCTCACCTTCATTTCAGAGAGTGAAGGATGTTTGCGTGGAACCTGCTGCATAATCTACTGTACTATGAAACATTTTCTATGGAAATATTTCAGCCTATGGAATCCAGTTAAAAAGGGTAAGTACATTTTTCTCTGGGACATGAGTACTCCTTGTACCAAATTTAGAAGCCAAAAGCTATCAAAACAAAATCAGAGTAATGTCTAAGTTGACAGACAGCATTTTCTGGTTACACTGAAAACTTAGTTGCCAGTTCAAGATGTTACTGCCCTTTTCTCTCATTTTAAAAATTGCTTAGGAACACTAGTAAGTTAAGAAAAAATTCTCACTTACCTGTCTGATGTTGGCCAAATGCTGAAGAACAATCATCCACTTGAGAGCAGGACACTGCAAAGGAAAGGCAGAGTAAAGCATAATTATACTGTTACTGCCATTCAGTGACACCTTCCTGCTGCTAAATCTCCAAATTCTCTTTTTGCAGTATCTCACTACTTACTAAGTAGACTGAGATAAACATGGTGCTCTCACCTCTACTTCCGCTACTTTCATGGAGATTTACTGATTTACTTGCCAGTCCACGCTGTCCTTTCTGGCATCAGAAGTTGAACCAAGTTCTTCTTGTAGTAACAGAGTTTATTAGTCTGTGATGCCCCTTCCCTTGACCTGTTAGATCTCCTCTTTTGCTTCTGGCAGCTCCTGGCCTTCTGTGTGGGGCCAGTGAAGGTCTCAGAGACACAGACCAGAACCAAGACTAATAATTCATTTTGTGAGCACCATCAAGCAGCAGTTGTCTTTAAATTGCTGACCCAAAGTAAAGGTGCAGAACAATGGTAGCTCTCATGGAAGTACAGGAGGATGGCAGCAGTCTGTAAGACAAAGCCCCACGGATGGACGGCAAGCTAGGAGGCATCTGTGTGGGGTGATGGTAACTTTCCCTTTTTATCTCACAGCCACACAGTCTGACGCTTGCCTGGGTAGTGCTGACAGGACCTAGCCTCTGTGGCAATATACAATGTAGCAATGAAAAAACAGGAAAGCAAACAAACCCAGAAAAACAGGGATGCTGCTACCACAAATCCTGGGGAACTTGCATTTAAATCCCTCCTCCTCCCTCTGTCCAAGTCATGCTTTTCCTTAAGAGACATCAGAAATTGGGTAATAACCTAATACTTACCCAAGGTCCAGGAACAGCTTCCACTACTTTCTGCTGAGCCAGTCCTGCCAGGAAGTGAGTTATATATTGAGAGTTATGTAGGATTTTTTAGTTGGTTGACAGCAAAGGCAGCATTAACAGTGAAAATTTAGAGGGGAAAAAAACTGTCTGCCAAACAGTACTTGAAGCCTTGGGGGACTGATGCAAGCGGTTGCATTTACTTAACACAAATTTCTTTCCAGACCACTTTATGACCATTGCTACATATATTGTCTCCATATCCACCTCTAGACACCCCTGACTTCACCTGAGGTCCACCTGCAAACCAAGGATGGTGGGATGTCCAGTGGCAGTGAGTGTCATGGAGATTATAGGTTTTCACACCTCCAGTGGGAAGTATCAGGGGCTTCACCATCACAGAAGGCTGAAAGCATGTGCCCTGAAACAGTAGTCAGGGCAGGTCTAGATCATGAATCCGGGTCAGAAAGTGGAAGGCAGTGGGGTTTAGCTCCTGGCTATGTAAAGCTCTGAAATAATTTTGTGCTTCTCTTCCCACCTGCAGCACCATAGAAGAGTTGTTGTGCTTACGAGATGCTTAACTTCTCTCATGCTTGAGGTCATATAAATGCCAGGAAAACCCAAACCCATAGAAGTGGACATGAAGAGCCAGCATGCAGACCCTGGTCCCATTCTACCACTGCTGCTTCGGGCTCAGGACTGCAGGCAACGTTGGTCACCCTCTGCAACCAACTGCTGGGCCTGTGAGTCCATGGACTTCAGGGGTCTTGGCAATAAGATGTAAAGAAGGGTATTTTCCAAGGAATCTGTTTTCTAAATAGGCAGTCTGTGATCATCTGGGTCTTTCCAGAGCTCATGGCTTTTTCTTGTTGGGTCTTTTTTTTTTGGGTGGAAGCCAGTAATCATAGGACTAAAGTAATTTGGTGACTGAGCATTTCTAAAGGTAACCACAGATCCTGAGATGGCTGCACTTTGGACAAAACAAATGTCCTAACAGCAATAACAGGATGGAGCTGTAAAAAATGCATCAAAGTTCATAAACAAACACTCTTCCACTAATTATTAATCCAATTCCGATCTTCATTTACTCAAAACAAGCTGTTTAGAGAAAAATTGAGATTTTTTTAGCCTAAAGCAATGCTACAATGTGTCCAAATGTAATGCATTGGTTTACTACAGAACAATCCATTTGTTATTAAAAGGAAATTAGGATAGGAAAAATAAACCTTATCCCATGAAACCAGCCATGTGAGAGAAGAATCCTTTTAAAACTCCTTCCCTGAAATCGCAACTTGAGTGCTGAAGGAGGCAGACAAGTGTTAATGAGCAGGAGCGCAGCCTTCACCGTATTCCTGCCCCTGCAAGGCAGCAGAATTACAAAATGGATGGGAATGAAAGAAACTGCAGATTTGCTACAGAGATCTGCTTCTTCGTGTCCAAAAATTTAGTTTAAGGGGCCTCTCAATCTGCGTATGGAAATGAGTCAACAGAAGCAAAACTTCTGACCTGCCTGAAGACTTTTAGCACCATCTCAAGCCTTCCAGAAATCAAAACCCTTCTTGGATTTAAGTAATTTAAAAAATCAAAACAGTATGTATTTCAAATTTGTCAAATGACTGGACAAAGCAGTGTTAAAAATTCTACTGCACTAATTACTAGCTGAGCAGCATAAAAACCTCTGAATAAATGTCAGTCTAGGAGATAAGCTCTTATCTTAATCTAATGACTCCACAGACTTAATTTGTCAGGCCAGCCTAGTTGATGAAAAACAGGTTTCTATTCTCCAGTGTTAGCAGCCACATCTTTCCAAATCTTTGAAGTTGGATAGTAATACTATCAGTGTCATCCTGCAAAAATCTTGTGACCAAGCCAATTTCATTCCTATTGTCCTGTTACACTAATTAAAGTTGGTTTACCCCCATTGGTCTGCAAGAGGTGAAAATTAAGCCAATTTATTTTTAGATTTGAAACATTCTGGAAAACTAATTATTTTTTCTTTCTCACCACTCTCAACAACGTGTTAATACTTGCAGTGCTCTTTTGGTATCAGAAAGCCAGGCTTTTTAGCAGGGTTCTACAGACAGCACAGTGCTATCCCAGGGCAATTTCTACAGTGCAGACGATGTAAGCCTGTGTGTGTGTTTATTTGTGTAGAGAAGGATAATTTTGAGCTCAGGCAATGACCCTGATCTTAAGAGATGATTTTAGTGTTTGGAAGTCCTTTTGTAAAGGAGTATTTGACATATTTAGAGCTAAATGCACCAAATGTTCATATTGTTTGGACAAAGTGGATTAACAAATAGAAAAAAAGAAATTGGCTCCAGTCAGTGTTTCCAGTCCCCCAGCCTGCAGCTAACCCTTCTGACGGGAACTGGCAGGCCTTTTATGCACAGTGCCCCATTTCAAAGGATACCATTTAAGGGAGGTAATCTTTATTCCAATCCCTATATTTAAATAGGGATATGCTTGGGTTTGAGGAATTACTTGAGAGGTGAACTTTATGCTGATGATATCCAGGAAGATTACAAGTTAAAAAAACTTGAGGAAAATGACAGGGTTAAGGTCCTATCTACTGAGGCAAATCAGAGAGGCCAGGGGTGAGTCTTGCCTGCTGCTCTGGACTCTCTTGACATTAACATTATTAATGTTATTGATATTAAATATATCAAGCTGGATACTCGCTCTGTTGCAGCAGGTTTTATGGCAGTGCAACTCCATTGAATTCAACAGTGTTTCACTGGCATACAATCAGTTAAATGGATCAGAGAATCCACCATCTTTTTCTAGTATTACTACAAAATTCTGGATACCCAGAGCTGATGGCTCTGAAGCCCACTCTCTTTAAGCTGTCAGGAGTGCAGTGTTGGAGTCAGCACTGTGTGTGTGCAGCACAGGTCATTCTGGTATTTCCATGTTAGAAGCATTTAATTGTTTGGGTGTTAGCACCCTCCTGGATAATAAAGAATTAATTATTAAGATCACAAATGTCCATCCTCTTGGGTGAGAACACTGCTGCCTCTGAAATCTAGCCTGGGTAGGACTCCAAGGGAACCACACAGGTCACTTGCTGGCTCATCTACAGAAGTATTCAGAAACCAGCACACTTACATTTTCTGTTTGAAAGGCTCATGTGTGAGCACAGACATCCAGTTCAGCACCTGGGTCCTCCTGAGTGTAACATAAATTGGGTGCCAACACTGTAGCAGCCAAAGCCTTTTGAGCCCACACATGCTGATCATGCTGCCCAGCAGGGCCTCTTCACCTGCAGCAGAGCAGTTCCTTGGCAGGGGACACACAGAGGCTGGGAAGCTTCACATCTGCAAAACTTTTAAATCGTAAAGTCAACTCCAGCTTGATTTTGGATCTGCATCTGATGTGTACAACGGTATCTTCTAGCATCCTAGCTAGCCCATCACTGCTGATGGTGTTTTCCTGTTAGTTGTGGTTCACAATACATTTCTTTTCCTTTTTTACCCACAGCTATTCAAAAGAGTAGAGTTTGCAAAGCAGAGCCCTGTAAAGTGCTCATGGTTCCAAATGCAACCCAGTGGGTCAGGGCTGCTGGATAAATTAGAGGCAGATTTCCACAGATACTGCTTCAGATTTTTAAAGCTTCAAGACACCTACTTGCCACAGGGAGTAGGGAACACATTGGCTGTTGAAAATCCCACAGCCTGAATGTATTTAAGCACTGTTGCCTATTGCTTCCTCAGATCAAGACAACTGAACTCTCTGAAAGCATTGGGCTGCAGTCAGTACCTATCTGACTTTCTGAATGTTAATAAACATTTGGTGCATGGGCTGCAAGCTTGAGGCTTCATCTGAACAAAGCTTAAATTATATCAATTGATTTCATCATGGAAGTGATAGTCCACTCCTGAACATGCCAAATTCATTTATGCTAGGGCTATGGCCTGGAATGACATTTTTTTTTCATAAAAACGAATGGATTCTCATTCTCCTGCTCTGAGTCAGAGTTTAAATCTACAAGCCATTCTCAACACAACTGAAACTGAAAATGAGCACATCGAAGTGAAATTTTCAAAGTGACATTTGAATTCCCTTTCTCTGATGAAAACCCACCTATTGATCCAGACTGCAGTCTCTATGGGTCCATCCTGGAAAGCCTCTTGACTGGCTTATTACTGCAATTCCTCAGATGCACTGTGATCATCTTTCAATAGAGGGCAGGTGCCAGCTTATCAACTGAAAAAATGAAAATTCCAGATATAAAAACCTAGTCCTGGTTAAAGCTATGGCAAAATTGCCATATAATTAATGGCAACATGTATCTTAGGACATTATATTGAATCTGAATTTCTATTTGAATACTGACTTCCTGATTTACACTGTAGGCTTGACTTGGAATAAACTAATTTATTGCCCTTTCCCCCGTAGCTTGAGCATTGAAGGGGCTGTCTCACATGGGAGCCATTCCACTCGGGCTGGTGTAGTTGGATCCAGCTGGCTTGGATCTGGCTGTCCATACTCAGGGAGACTTTGTGGTTTCATGGCTCCCTCTGCTCCTCCTATCTCCTTCACCATTTGTTCCTATCATCCCACTATAAAATATGTACTTGCTCTGGTCTGCAAAGGAGCCCTGCTATTTCTGGACTGCTGCCTAGAAGAACAACTTGGGGTGCTAAGGAGAACTGAATCCTTGTGAAAGAACAAAACCGGGGCCTTTGTGGAAAAATGTTTTGACTCTCCATTGGAAGGCTGTGGATACAGATCAATTTCCTATCAAAGGAGAATAATTCATAAGGAGGAGTCTGTCATAGTGAGAAGCAAAAGTGTGGGGTTAGCTGACAGGCTTGAGATTGGTCTTGATGAAGACCAACAAGCCAATAATGAGGGAAGACCCATAGTGAAGCTGCAACAGGCTTGGATTGGCTAATTGAAGTCCAAATGCTGGCACCACTGTTGGAGGCAGTACAAGCATAGTCAGAAGGAGAAGAATTTCTTTCTTCATTTGCAAACAGAATATCACAGTTCATATGCCTTTTGTGTGGGTGCACAGCAGTGTGTGCACATGCCCTGCCTTGGCTTAAATGGTCTCTAGCTATAAAAGTGAATAGCTTTGATGCAGCATTCCTAAAAGGAAACATTTGTCAATTTTGCTCTAAGTGTTTGAGCTCAACAGTCTTAATTCAACATGTAAAAAGAGAGAAAATTATGTTGGCTGATAGTTATTATTTTCTATCTTAGCACTAGAGAGGTTTGGAGTGCAAACTAACTTTTCAATTCGTGTTTTGCTTCACTTTGGTTTTTTATCGATCTAAGCCTTGCCAGGCAAATCTGTAGTTCTACATCAGTGTAAAATCTACTGGGATATGGGTGAGGAGACACATCTGGAATGCACTGAGGTGGTGTTAAGTCACAGCTTATATGACTTAAGCAGAGGACTGAGATTTGAAGCTAGGTAAGAACTGAACACAAGTTCATGATGGACAGCTGAGGCCCATGTTACTGCACAGGTCAAGGACAGCCACACTGGTGCCTCCTATTTCATGTGTACCTTGGGAATATATGGAATTCTTGAGTTCAGATTGGAAAAAGGATGAGCTTAGACCCTCAGATGATTAACAGATTCACAGAAAAGCAAATAAACTTGTAGTGAATAAGGAAAGGTGACAGAATGTAAGCTATTTTGTTCCAAGCTAAATGTGATCAGCTCATCTCAGGACTTTGGGTGCTTGAGTGTCTTTGTGTATCCTGCCAAAAAGGCCTCTGATGACCTGGGCCAATACGAGTAGAGAGGTGTCTCTTATACCTACAGGCTGGTTACCAATTCTCCAGTAGCATCAAAACAAAGAGAAAAACGGGATATATCATTTTGGTAATTCCACCTACTTCTTCTGTTTCAAAGGGAATCTTGACCCACCCACAAGTACCAATACCTACTTCCTCTTGTCTTCAGAAGATACTACTGGCTCAAACACCTTATGTGCACACTCTGAGATAAGAGGCAGATAATACAGGGAGTGGTAGAGCTATGCTGATTCTTGGTACTCACATTAAAGGTAACACCCAGCTAAAGGACCTAGTGGGGAGCTTCAGATTTGCTTGCAGAGAGTCCTTTGTGTCTTTTCTCGCAATCAAAGTGACTGTGAGAAATTGTGGTTTTCATTTTTTACATATGGGAAAGAGGATGGCTTTGTGCAATGGCTGTTTAAAAATACTTCAAAAGAACTTGAATCAGTTCATGGCTGCACTATATACAAATTAAAATAATTGATTTTTGGCAGCCTTTTAAGAGATCTATAAATTGAAGGGATCACATTTCTGATACATTTTGGGGGACTTTATTTTATGTTGACTTTGAGTGCCCTCCCCCTCCTGGAGCTGGAAGTCAGCCACCAAAACATTTGCTCTCCCTCCTGTCATGGGAGTCACTGCATGCCCTTCAGGAGCACCCATGGACAGTGGGCCCTGGACCCATGCTAGCAAGCTCTGCTTCCTTCCCTTTCATTTCCCCTTTGAGAACTTTACATCAAGAAACAGAAACTGCCCCAAAGCCAACAGAAACCACCCCTCTGGGGAGTTTGTTTATCTCTTTTTCTCCATTAGTAGAAATTGATATCCTCACCCAGTTTGTTTTGCACCTGGGCTGTCCCCATTCTGTGCACTGATGGCAATGGGTTCAGCTCTATCTGTGATGACCTAAAAATAGCACTCAATTAACATTGCATTTCAAGAATTGGAAAATTTCCCAGAAGTCCATTCTTTTTTTTCTTTTTCTGTTTCATTACATTTTACAGTAATAATACACAAGCCTGTAGAAAACATGACGGGTAATGAAAAAATGTAATTAATATAAGCAGTGTAAAGCATTTTTTTCCCTCTGTTGTCCTTGCAGAAAATTACTGCTTTAAACTGAGCAGGATGTGAAAATGCATAAAGCAAACAGTAATATGCTGTGGTTTGTAAATATCTTATGCAAAATAGTTAAGTCAACTGCTGTTTATTTTTCTTACTTTGTGTCACAAGCTCCTGCTTTCTTTTGTTCATTACTTTTTCCATTTGTTCTCTTTTGGGGGCTTGCTCTCTTTCGTCTTAAGGAAGCCACTGGCTTAACTATATTTTTTTCTCTTACAGCTAATTCAATCAAACAAATAGGACAGGCTATTTCATCTCTTCTTACTATCTCCTATTTACTGGCTCTGTAATGCAACACATACTGCAAAATTGTAGTGAGCCAGGTCCTCACTATACTGAGGATCTGCTCTCATTGTTTTGGGATTAAAGAAAAAAAAGAAAGCGCCCTTTTATCCTGCAAACAAACAAGTAATTATCCCAAATCCTGAAATAGCTTCATGACAAATTGTAGCATTCCTGAGTGTGACTGTAGGATTCTGGAGTGTTTTTACAGAGCTGCCTGGTCACAGTTCTGGAATGGGCTGTGAACAATATGCAGTCTACATTAACCGGGATGGCATGGTATATGCCAGCTATCCTTGGGATGTTTCTCTCTGGCTATCTGTAGAAATTGTAATACCCAGAGGTATCTGAAGGTCACAGCAGAGCTTCTGAGCTGAAATACAAAACAGCATTCCAAACACATCTTCTGAGGCCAGACAAGAAACTGCTTATGGTTTGTTTTCTCTCCACAGCTAACATCCAGTACTAGTTACTGTTTATTTTTGTCTTGTTCCTGGTTCTAAAGGTTTCCCTTATGGCCCTAGTTTATGTGAACTTTCAGATATCACTCGGGGGTTCTCTGCCTCATCCCCTCTGATGTAGCCTGTTCCCCTATGAAGGTAGGTTTCCCCAGCTGAAGATCTGTGCCTCTCTCCTGTGGCATTCTGTGCAGCCATTTGGAGTCCCAGATGTAGGAAATGAAATAATCCACGCTCATACAGTCATGAAAGTGCCCATCTGGCACACAGGAACATCACGCATTGGAAGCACACAAGCGTGAGCTCACTTTTGTTATGGCATTTCATAAACAGAGATGCAGTGAGCCAGCAAGTAAGGTCCTTTGGATAATAACAATCGTTTCCACCACACGTTATGTTTAAAAAATAAGGAAAGAAAAGATCAAGACAAACTGGAAAGATTTGCTCTGAGGCTTCTGAAGAGAAATTTCTACTTATAAACGTTTTTCCCAGTGGCCTGCTGTACTTACATCTCTCCAGCTCTCTTCTGCTCTCTATGTGGATATAAGACAACGGTGACAGTTGAAATGTAGTCAGTTAACTCTTAGTTAGCTTAGTTAGCTCTGAAAGCTCTTCTTCCTCACCATTCTGTTAAAGAAAGGAAATTTTAGATCACAGTTACAAAAGTGAGTTCTATAAAAACAAATTGCATGTTACTGCTTTCTTATCACTACATAAAACTCACAGAAACAGTCTAATAAATGACCTCACCACTCAATTTTGAAGTATACAAATTAAAGACAGCAACAGATAAGCCAAGAGAGATTAATGCACAGTGTGTGTGCCTGTATGTGTGTGTTTGCATGCCTCTATGAGGATATATACCCATATGCTGTTGACATTCAACCTCTGGAATTATAATTAGGGGAAAAGGCAGATGTGTAAATTTATCTTGCTGGGTAGCATATATATGTTGCACCAGTTCCTGATTAATTCAGGACTTGAACATTATTTACTCCAAGGCACAAGGTTTCTGTTGGGATATGTTGGCTAATAAAAGGGTGGAATATGAGGAAACAATGAACTGCCTGAAATTATGGACTAAGTTCAATAAAAGTAAAAGTATAAAGCAAGGTTATTTATATTATTTTAGCTTTGTTAAGTAATTGAAAAAAGACACCCTAGGCATTTTGTTGGATGTCATTGCATGTAGTAAAGAAATCTTGGGACGTATAAAACATCCCAAAAAACCCACCATTAGCCCTTTTGACAGTGCTGGATCTTCAGAGGCATTGCTTCTCAAAGGGGTGAGATTTTTAAGGTCAGGAAAGAGCAGAAAGAGGTATCAGGTCTCCTGAACCATTGGTGGAAAACCATGCCCATTCCAAAGTGAAGGCCAGGGCCTGCCAGGGACAGGGCATGCCACTCCATGTTTTATGAGTATTATAAATTATGGATAATAGTAAAAGAAAATGCTCTCTGCATTTTACATGAGCCATTTTTGTATTGTATTTGGCAAACAATATCTGGTCCAGTATATTTTAAATACTAAGTGCTAAGTTGGGAAAACAATGAGATGTTTGTAAATAGGATAGACCATTACAATATACTGCTTCTCATTTGAAAAGTCATTTGTGCAAGAAATGATTATTGACCCATGATATGTAAATGATTGAAATGCAGAAATTAATATTTGGGTCAACTCATGTATTTTTCAACCATGAAATGAAAAGCTCAGTATGCACATTCCAATTCATACATGAAAGCATTACAGCACTATTACTTGGCTATTGTATTAATTTATTATCGTCTTAGTTAATGATATACAGTTATATCTCTACTTTCAAATGAGGAAAAGGCTTGCCATGCCAGTAATATTTCAGCCCAGAAATATTATTCTAGGCTCTTCTTCTACAGTCGCAATAAGCCAAATTCACAGCTGATGGAAGCAAATAAACAGCACTGCTGCATTAGAGTTCTAATGTACCTTAAATGTTGCACAGGGATCACCACCTCCTGCATTTCTGCTCCTCTGTTCCCACTGGGCTTGATTCACATCTTCTTCATGTGAATTTTACATCAATGTGAAGCTCCTTATTTACTGCAAACAACCCAGAAATACAAATCAGCATGGGATCACGGCACTTAGTACTGTGAGGTAGTTGACTTGTAGTGACTTATTCTAAGCAGTTTTGTTTCTGCTCCCCCTTCCTCTTTCCTATACTGCTTCTCATTTGAAAAGTCATTTGTGCAAGAAATGATTATTGACCCATGATATGTAAATGATTGAAATGCAGAAATTAATATTTGGGTCAACTCATGTATTTTTCAACCATGAAATGAAAAGCTCAGTATGCACATTCCAATTCATACATGAAAGCATTACAGCACTATTACTTGGCTATTGTATTAATTTATTATCGTCTTAGTTAATGATATACAGTTATATCTCTACTTTCAAATGAGGAAAAGGCTTGCCATGCCAGTAATATTTCAGCCCAGAAATATTATTCTAGGCTCTTCTTCTACAGTCGCAATAAGCCAAATTCACAGCTGATGGAAGCAAATAAACAGCACTGCTGCATTAGAGTTCTTGTTCCTAATGTACCTTAAATGTTGCACAGGGATCACCACCTCCTGCATTTCTGCTCCTCTGTTCCCACTGGGCTTGATTCACATCTTCTTCATGTGAATTTTACATCAATGTGAAGCTCCTTATTTACTGCAAACAACCCAGAAATACAAATCAGCATGGGATCACGGCACTTAGTACTGTGAGGTAGTTGACTTGTAGTGACTTATTCTAAGCAGTTTTGTTTCTGCTCCTCCGCTTTCCCTGAGCCACAAGAAAGTCAGTGTGAGTGTGGGGTTTCTAACAGCACTGCTGAAAGTGCACATTTATCCTGAGGGAGCCACAACAGGCCCTTCAGCCCAAGGTGCCTTAGGTTACAGTGAATACAGTGCTCATTGGACATGCTAGGTTGTTAGCCCCAGAGACTCACATGCTCTTTTTCTCCCTAGAACGAGCATCCCAAGACCTGGAGCAGCAGTTCAACCTTAGCCCATGACACACTCCATCCCCAAGGCAAAAAGAAGGCAGCTCTGTGACTCTGATGAGGTACTTCATCCATGTCATGGCTTTAGCCAATAACTTCTCTGTTCTTCCCTCACTACCCTCCCAAGGGATAATAAAAAGGGGAATAAGCAAGTGGGACTTTAAGGTTGGAAAAATTCCCCCAGAATAGGCTTAATTAAGTAGTAATATGGATGAATTACAAATATACATATAAATATGGAACCCACACTCCTCAGTTGGTAATTACTTCCTGACTGGAAAATCCCAAACCAGACTCAGAAGCAGATGGGGGTGCCTGAGCCCAGGGCCCAGTGACAGTGCACAACAGCTCTGGAACAGCCAAGCCGGTCCTACTCAGAGAGGCTGGAGAAAGTGACCTCGGTAAACAAGGCTCTTCTCCAGCAAGCAAGCAGGATGCAGAAGCAGCAGGGGGTCAATAACAAACAAACACCAGGCCCAACCCACCGGGCCCAGCGGAGCTCTGAGGAGCCATTTCAGAGCGCGCACCCTGGCGGGAGCGCTGCAATTGGTCCGTCTGGGTCACCTGACCCGCCTCCCCTCCCCGCCCGCGCCGGATCAAACCCGGACAATCCGCCACTCACTGCAAAGCTGCTCAGCTGAGGTTGTCAGTATGGGACAAGCTGTGCAAGCGAGACCTAGTACATGGTTGGCTCTTGTATCCGTTACATTTCAAATCCATTGGCCACCAAGCTTAGCTGGGCTGAGTTTGATTTAAGGTCAAGCATCCAAATAATTAATTTCTGTCCTATAAACCATGTGCTCCATCTTCATGGCTTTTCATGCAAAAGTAAACAATGCCTCTTTCCTTGTGCCGCAGGGTATTGTATCAGTTGATGGACCTATCTCCTTAAAGAGAGGGATAATTTACATATAAATGTATGAGTGAAACCCATGTAGAATGATATTTGTGATAGACAAAATGAATGAAGAAGCGACAGGCAAAACAATTTAGATAATACCAAAAGCAAAGCATCGCAGCCAAATCAGGATTAACCCATGAAGCATGATGTGTTTCATGAAATGACTTCGGTATTGTCTATAAACTACAGTCACTCAAATGAATTAAGCAGGGCAGTACTGCATCAAGGTTGCTCAGTGTTTGTATCTGTTACAGACATATTTGTCTGTGAGAATGAACTGGATTTTTTTAAAAACTAAAATTATATCTGCATATATTTAACATCTATTTTGCAGAAAACAATTTTGTATTTTTGATACAAGTTATTTTAAACAGCTTTAAATGGCAATAGACCCAGTGTCACATGGCTTGCAAGAGAAGGAAGTCCCACTGTAAGAGCATTTTGGGTGGTGTAGAACAAATATAGCTACCCCAGCATTACATAAAATGGCGATGGAGGTGAAGCAAGGGTTGGGGTGATATTCAGTGATGCAGACACTGCCCGTATGGTGTGATTTTGAAACTGTCCATACCAGCCAGTTGTATGGGAGGGGTGACATCCTCCTGGTGATGCTGAATTAATCATCCTCTGGTTTTCTTATCCTCTGGTGCAAAAGGCAGACCTAGATGACTAATTCTGGCTCATAGAGGCCCTACTTATCAATGAGACCTCCCCTTGATAGAGACATGATTGTTTTTTATTTTCTTGTGGCCCATTCATTTATTTGAGGCCAATGGATGATGTGAATCATAGTGTTAGGAGGGAGAAGCATGATTTGTACTAGCAGCCTAAAAAATATGGCATGTACACCAAGAATAGCAGGAACAGAGGGTGTGGTTTCTTGATGCTTTGACCACAGGGGAAGAGCAGGATTGGCAGAGCCTCTCCTGAAAACCCAGTGCCTTCCCTCAGCTCACTTGGAGGGCAGTGCCAGCTGAGAGCACAGCCAAGGTGTAAGCGGAAGAACATGTGCTATTTTCCAATGGATTCATGGGCAACTCTCAAACTGACAAGGTGATGATTACTGTGGCCCCAACCAAGCGCAGCCTTTGTTTAACTTTACTAGTATGAGTAAGCTAATTGGCATCACTGGGCCTGTATGTGTGCTTAAAAGTTATGGCTGTGTTATAATGCTTTGGTGGGTCAGGAAATAATGGGTGTTTAGCACCTTGCTGGACACAAGGGAGCAAGACTTGCCATGACCTTCTGCAAAGTAGGGGGGCCTGATTTTGCTCAGCCTTTGGTTGCGCTGCCCCACGCACTCACAGCCACATAATGCTGGGGATTGTCTAAATCATGAAACAACATGTTGTACCAGAGCAGCCAAAACCAACAATAAAATTAGCAGGAGCCAGTCCAGCTGACTCTATGGGAAGCTGCAGAGTTTCAAAATTAATCTTAAATTTAACTCCAACCCTGGAAAGAAAACTAATTGCAGAACGTAAGGCTCCCTGAACCTGTTAGGGAGCTTGATGGGAATACCTCAGAAAAAACACAAACACTTTAGATAAAGCCCCCATTTTAATTGTATCAATTCTGCCAATGAATGATAATGGAAGAGCAGTCCAATTAGCTAAATAGCTAATAGTTTTATCAAGCAGAGGCTGGCAATTTAAAGCAAACAAATTCTTTCTAATTTTATCCCCTTGCACACCAAGATGTTTAAAGGATAATGGGGGATCCAATAAAGGATATTGCTCAAATAGAGCTACATTTAAATCGCCTAATAGCTTTAAGAGTTTTACCCCAATTAACAAAGAAGAAACATGAACAGTCAGTGACTTCCAGCATGATATCTAAAAATCTTCGTTAAAAAAATACATACTCCAACAAATGGCAGAATGAAAAACTGACTTCTCCCTTAGAATACTGATCTCTCCCAAAACAAAGGCTCCTCTGTAATAGCAAAAGTATCAGAGAAAAAGGGCTTTCCTGTGTAAACCCCAGTATATAAATCATCTTCAAACTACGGTCATTAGTTTTAACATAACTGTGGATTTGAATAAAGGATTAAAACGATTTACCTATCTAACATATTTAAGACCAAATCCTACTGTTACCTAAATCTGAAATAAGTTAAGGCTATTGAAGAGAATCAAAAGCCTTTTCAAAATCAATAGCCAGAACAAATTCCTCATGATCATAATTTTGAGGATAAAAAATCCATTACAGTGATGTCTTTGATTGCTATTAATGAAGCAATCTGGAATAAATCCAGAGTGATCCATATGGATAATCGAATCTCTCATTTTCTCACATTTTACAGGGCTCAGATTTGGGGCCAGGTTTATTTGACAGTGATGGGCAAAAGGCTCTTTTCCTTTTGACACTGGGCTGCCCAGCCTGGACAGTCAATGGCATGGTCTGTAAATGGAGCTAGAGGAATGACACACTCGATGGTCAGAAAAAGAAGAGCTCAAATAAATCAGCTTCCAGCCTCCACCACAGATCCTCAGTTACCTCTCCTTTACTGCAAGTCTTGAGGAGGTTACCATGGGCTGCAGAAACCACTAAAATACTACTAATTAACATGAAGAAACCTCCCTCCCTGATATTGCTCCCATTATTCAGAGGTGCTTGGCACTCTCACTGCCCTGCCAGGCTCCTGCAGAGACAGGGATATCATCCATGGGGCTGAGCTGGCCTCCAAAAAAGCCCCAGGTAAAACCTTTGACTTGAGCTTAGTGATTTTTGGGGTGAGGTAGGACTTTTTCTTTATAGTTAAATTCCTGTTTCCCCAGTTAAACAGTAAGAGAGTTAGGTGTCTCTCTCTTTGAAATCAAATTTTAGGCTTCAAGCAAAACCAAAAAAAGTTAGACAGTAGGTCAACAAGTTTTGTATGGATATCACACTAGGTCAGAAAGATTCTGAACTTTCACCTTTATTATCACCCTAAATTATCTTTGAGTCAAATTTAATTTCACAGGTGTAACAGCTCCTTTTCCTTCTAATCTACTGAAGGCAAAAGCTCGGGGTTGGGGTTTTTTATGTATTTTATCCAAAGCAGATGCAAAAAGCTGTTTAGAAAAGCTGGTCTCCAATGTAAGAAATAGTTACTAACAGAACCATCTGCCTCTCCAACAGCTGAAATTATAAAAGATTTCACTCTGAGTTCACAACTAGCTGATAGTCTTCTGTTGCTCCCACCCCGCAACCCTGTTTTGCATTTAGTTGCTGCTAAAACCTATGGAACTCTGAGATGGCTTCTGCTACAAGTGCTGCTTCTATCATGTCAGCCAACTCAATGGATCCATGTCTTAGAGGTGCCTCTTTGTAAAAAGGTGCCCTTGTGTGACTAGGGTCAATATAAACTGCTGCTTTTCCATTTACACCGCAATTAGAAGTTGTCTACACTTATTAAAATGATGTAAACATAAAAACCTAAGACCAAGCACACTATGTTAAACACAAATCCAACTATTCAAATATTTTACATCTGTGAACTGCCAGCAGTGGATGTTCAGAACTACCAGTGCAAAAGCAGGTCCAATGCTGGAGTTTTGCTGGTATTATGTACTCTCCCAGCAATCTGTGGTTTAGGCAATCCTGTCTGGACCTGCTGGTAGGGTTACCAAAATCTTCAAGCTACACTGGAGGTCAGTTATTGACAAATCTTGAGAATATATAAATTGCTGTTGTCATTTTAGAGTACAAATATTTTTTTTTCCCTACTTTTTAAAGGTCTGTAACAATACCTGCAACTTACCTAAATGGTCACATTTGTTCTTCATTGCCCACAGCGCTGAAGAGTTTTCCTCAAATCCTTTAATGGGCTTGAATCTGAGAGGTGAAAGCAGTCACTTCATCATGAGCTTTCTGAAACTTGTGCAGACATAGTAGCTCTGGAAACACCTGTGAAATGTTAAGAGGACTGTTAGGTAAATTAAGATAATGCAAGGAACCTGAACCAGCACTGGCAACATCAATGTTCTCTACTGTTGATGAGAGAGAATAACTAACCACTATCAACATTTGCCCTTGCAGATAAGTGTTTCTAAAAGCAAAAGTGCTAAGCCATGGCATTTATAGGATAGTTTGGAAACTGTGGAGCAGGCTCCAGGAAGCTTGCCAGTCCAAACACAGCCCAGCCAAGTAACAATCTACAATGACCACAGAGGAGCTCCTACGTAAGATAGATATGTCATCTAACTTACGGTGTATCCTTAAATATGTAGCAAACTCAGTACAGAAGTTTGACCTGAGAAGTGAAGTGTTTCTCACCTGTCCAGAGGCAGTGCCTAAGATGGCAGGAGCAGGGAATGGGGCAGGGGTGGAGTAATTCAGCCTGCTAAGCTTGTTGGCCATAGCACTGACATAAGAGAACTCTTCCACCATGAAGTAAAGATATCAAAAGTAAGATTATTTCTTCAGGATGACTGGGATGAAGGTTGAAGTTTTCTTCAGTGTTAACAAGAGACTCTACAAACAACACTAATGCACACCTCTATCACTAGTAAGCTCAGGGACACAGACCGAAAAATATAAATGAAGTTATAAATTCCAGTAGTTTCTGAAACCAAAGTAAATTTACCACCAGAGGATTCTGAACCCCTGGAATGCATGTTAGACTATGCTGAAGATATGTAACTATCTCACCACACTAAGTAAGAGCAAGAGGGAAAGGACTTCTTGTGATGTTCTACCAGTTAAAAAGAAGACAGAGCATGCAGCTTATTTTTATAAATAAATGTGTTACCTGAAGAACAGCTGCACACACTTATTTGCGTAGGGTTTGGTATACATCTGTGCTTTTTAATAGATTATTCCAAATTTTGAGTATTTCATATAATTAATGTCAACATGCTTGGCTTATTTGTTAAAGAAGAAAAGCACTTTAAAGCAGTATTTTGGATGTATAAGACTTCAGAATTTCTCCTTAGTGTTTTCCAAATCAGGTTTCTTTTTTGCACTTCTGCAGAGAGTGTGAGGTTTATGCACAACCTAAGTATTTTTCTGAAGATAGTTTAATATTGCATCTGAGTGATAACTAGGCCTTGAGCTGGCCCTCAACACAGAGTGAAGTTCACTTACTACGTCAGAAGTCTACATAGTATAAACTGGCCTTGTGACAAGTCAAACATTCTGATTTCCTGTTAAAATCAAAACGCACTTTGCATATTTACATTTGTTATTGTGACACATGCAATCTACTTTTCAACCCAAGCAAACACTACTTCCCTTCACTGAATTTCAGGACAGTCTTTGAGAGGACCAAGACCTTCACAGCAGTGACATTCAGAGGCTTATCACAACATGCAGGGACACAAGTAAATCTCAAATAGTAAGAGAGAGTACAGCTGTGCTGAACTGCCTAGATGTATTGATAAAGAAGGTCTAGGCTTTTTTGTACCAGTTAACCCTGCAGAAAGGCCAGACAAATTAAGAAGTTTGTGCCAAGCCAAAGGACCAGTCCTATCAGCAGCGAGTAACAGGAGTGTGGGAAACCAAGCATGCAGACTCCTATCTCTTACCATTTACCTCTCTTTTCTTGTTAGAAACTCAGCACTGACTTTACATTTAAGTAAAACGACAGTACAAGATTGACCAGATGCCTCTTGGAAGCAATGGGAATATTTTCCCTTTACTTTGGTTCTTGGATTAAGCTCTAAATGATATCAGAGCTAGACTTGATCTGTGGAGGCATACAGGAAAAGGAAATTGTGCTTCTCTATTAAATTGGACAAGCAAAGTTCTTTATTGAGGGCTGAAATAGGATGTGAGATTCCGTAACAAACTCAGGTTGGTTTTTGTACTCATGTAGCTCTCATTCAACACAGAATCTTATTTTCCGTAACATGGGGCCCTTGATCCTGAGCAATACATATAGTATCTTCCTAGAAGCATGAAGGCCCTGCTTTATAGCCTTGGCAAGAGAGCATACATTGGCCTTGTTGGTTGATTAGTTAATTCAAACAAGAAAAGCAGAATCCTAAAACTTTGGCCAAATTAACATAATTTTATGTTCCAGTGAGCCAATATTGTTGTGGAAACCTGGAAGCAGTAGTCAAGTCTTTGATGATTTATTTAGTAGGACTCATATAGTAGCTAATTCTCTGCCATTTTTAACTTCATTCATGTGCACTGCTCATTCTTCTTCCAGCATCTGCCGCTTTCTTCTTACATCTCTGTAACTTTTCCAGAGAAAAGTTCAACTTTGTCACAAATATTTTTATGAACTTCCAAACAATATTCAAGATCTTCAGACTCAAAAGTAGAAGATAAAATCATCCTCAGAGGGCACCTCACCCTTCTCCACCCAGGCACATGAAAAAATCCCCACTTGAGGCTCCAACATTTTACATTTAGAATGAGTCACAGCTTAGGTTTGGCTTTTTGTGTGTGTGTTTGGTGTTTTGTGGTTGTTTTGTGTGTGTGTGTTGGAACTTTCAACTTTCCATTCTTCTGGATTTTTCACCTTGGATCCATATCAAAAGAGAGGAAGTACTGGTGAGCCATGTAAAAGAATCATCAGCCTTTTCTGTCTGCACTGCAGATCCTGCCATCTCTGTAGTGCTGGCACCAGTGACGTGCATGGCAGTCACTGCAAGTGTACCTTAAGAAGAATGAGTGATGACCAGGCAGGCAGGTTTTGGCCACAAGTGCAGGAGACTTTTGTACCATATTGGCAGTAATTTTTAGCAGACATTAAGAGTTAATTAACATGCTCAAGACATTTGATGGCTGTAACCTAGATTTTCCTCAGTAAGTTCAAAGAAGAATCTGATTCACTGTGTGATTCTGTTTCCAACATGGTTTAAGGATGGTCTTGATGTCTGTTAAGTCATAAAAATATAATAGTTCTAGTCAGATTTTTGGTTAACCTCATGAGATTCTTCATGAGATAGAAAACTCTGTTTTATGCATTCAGTTATTCTGGTGCATGATTCAGCAATTGTCACATGTCTCTTCTGGGGTGGGTTCATGCTATGAGTGGATGAAGGCCTCTATATGCCTGGTTTCTGTCTCATTTTTGCATGCTTATGAAGAAGCCAGGATCCCTTGGGAAATGGAAGATAATCTATTTGGGCAATATTATCACCATCATCTACTATGATCCATGCCTGCAGGGATGCATTTCTAAAAAGAATAGGTTCTATTTTGCTAATGTAGCCATTGTTTAAATGTAAAATAGAGTACCCACCCATGCTGTATGTTGTGTAATTTTATAATACTATGTCTAGATGAGTGTTGGCATTCTACCTATGTACTTAACCACACCCAGGAATGCTGGTATTACACAATTACACACATCCTGTTGACTAATTACATAATAATTAATATTTTTAATATTCAAATATGCACTCAAATTGGTTATGCAAGATTTTATGTCACTGCAAATTAAATCCAAAACTAACAAATATATGTACTGAACAGTGCTGTTCAGATAGCTTACTGAGCATGGACTTCCCTTCCAGCAGACAGAACATACATTTTAAGCATGCTTGGCAGACCCTTCCTTTCCCACTGTTACTTTGTTTACAGCTGCTTTATAAAACTGTTAGTTTTGTATTCAAAACAGTTAGAATTTCCGTAGTCTGCCCACTTCTGAGTTATGGTCACTTACTACCAGAGACAATTTTTGACTGAAAACGCACTGTGACATGTCTGGGGAAGGAATATTGTTCTTTACAAATTAACTTTAAGTTACCAACTACCTACAAAAATATCCCAAATACTGTTGTTTCAAGAAAGCACTACTGGTCAGCCACTTGGCCTTAGAACAGATGTTCCACAAGCTTGAGTGGAGTGCCTTGGTCTGGGGTTTTGGTTCTCATGATGGATATGAGAGGTCAGATGCAAAGTCTGGCTTTCCATTTGGATTTGGGGGCTTTAAGGTCACAGACTTTCTCTTGCAATCCTGTCTTATATGTGCTGAGAAAAATGTTTATGTAACGTAACTTCTAAACTTGTTGTTAATTCAGTCAAAATTCAAAGAAGGCACAGAGGCCAAGCCCTGGCTTTTGCCCAGGGCATCATTTTATTAGCTGCTATGCACCAAGTGGATCATATTTGATGTTTCAGTGGTGTTCCCGGCCTGACATTGCTAGTTTCCCTGGAGTAGCCAATTGTGCATATACACCTATATGATGGAAAAGATGGAAAATACAAACTGTGCTCCCACCTCCAACTAGGTGTTTGTGGGGCAACAGTAAGGAACAACAAACATTTTGCACAAAACTTTTTTTTTTCTCTTAATAAATTTGATTTTGAACTTTCAGTTACAGTAGTTGCAAGTGATTTTTCAAGGCTTTGAGAACAAATCACTGCCTGGGAGTTTCTTATTGGGCTGCTTCTCTTTTCATGGGGCAAGAGGTTATAGTGCAAGACCAGCTTCTTTACCAAAGAGCAACTTTTTGCTGCTGTGGTAAGTTATAAATTGGCACTTCAGTCTATAAACATTTGGTTTTGCCAAACGGTTATTTTTCAGCAAACCAACACCTCCATGAAAGCAAACTGAGGCTCTTTGGAAGGAGCAGGAAATAAAGAATATGCCTCTGTTTAGGTATACATGCAAGGTTGTTTCACAATTGCCCCTTTCCCAAAGCCTCAGGAACTCCATTACTCCAAATATCAGCAGTGACAGCAGTACAGTATTGCATTTCTGTGGATCCAGAAGACACCTAAAAAAGAGGCCAGCTTTTTGGATTTGTAACCAGGGCTTCTGCTACTCCTAAAGGCTCTTCTGTTACATTCACTGCTTTCTTACCTGGTGTGCTTTGCCCATGACTCTGGCAGACAAGAAATTTCTAAGGGACGGGGAAGTCATCCTGATCTGTGTACCTTAGTCACCGCTGGCAAGCACGCAGCAACCTGATTTCACATTGAGAACCAGTGTTTCTTCTGAGAGCAGTTGATTGAGAACCTATTTGTCAAACGTGAAGCCCTGACTGGTCAAATCTTTCCTTTTCCTTCTTCTCTAAAGAAAAACAAAGTTGCAATGAACTTACGCACTTTGCTATTTCCCAAAAAAGAAATGCAGTGGCTCATATGCATTTCTGATGAACAGTATTTGATTATTGAAAATTATCCAAAACAAAAAATTGCACCTGGCCGACAACAAAAGATCAACTTGCTTCCTGATGTGATTTTAAATGGCTGAGATATTAAAACACTGAAAAACAGGGTTTATAATGGAAATACTGACAGACTATTAACTATAGCGACACTGCTCTAATAAATGGAATAGCCTGTCGTAATCTCTAGTTCATAAATATGCAAATACAAGGCAGAGGATTTGCTCCAAAGGATGTCTCTATAATTTTAACTGACCTTTACTGATACTAAATGAGCCTGTTGCTCCTGGTTTTGAGCATTAAACAGAAAAGTACAGGGAATCGTGTCTCTCAGCATTCAAGGCCCACTCCGGCTCTCATCACAGCCAACGGCAAATCTCACTATCAACGGGAAAAAATCTGGTCCCACAACATGTAGAATGTGAGATACCTGGCATGAAATTGAACTCTTGACTGTACTTGATTTTAATTCTGTGTTCTCATCTGTGTTAATTATTATTATATTAATTCTTCTTTTTGTGAGAAACTAAGTACACATTTGCCCCATGTGTCAAAGAGCTTGACCTGCCAAAAGATACTCACTTGTTCAGTGATAAATAGGCCATCAACACAATGATACAAATGTTGAATTTTAGCCAGTTTCCTGTTCTGGACCAAATGGAGGTAAATCCACTGACTTAATATTTAATAACCTAAATGTAATTTCTTTTTTGTGCCTCGCATTGCACAGTAAAGAATTGGATGGCTAGCAGTTTTGCAGATTCCCAACCCCTAATTATTTTAAGCTATTCATCCTGGTATCTGTCCATTGATGCTCTGCCAAATTGCCAGCAGGGGAGAGATCTGTCCAATCCAGGAGCTAAATGAGTCACTGAGAGTCAATCTGTTTTTTTCCCTTGCTGCTGGGATTTCCTTGAGTCCTGGCCTCTCTGTGCTCCAATCACACACACACAGCTCCAGGCATGGGTCCTCTTTGGCTTCAGCTGCCTCCTGTCTCCCCATGTCTGCTCTGCTCATCACAGCTGTTGATGGGTTCTTGCTGGCTGGCCACAGAAGACCAATACTTCTGCAATACTGCTCTTACAGTTCTTGCTCTGAAGGAAAATGAAGACATCTTGGCCTTGTTGAATTTGCTGCTGAAGTAATGCATCAGGTATCTAGACAGAAAGCAAACCACATGAATAAAGTGTGTCATCTGGGTTAGATACTAATTTATTTGCCTTAAGTTCTGGGAACAATATTCACACTTTTTCCAGAGAACTCAGTTAAGTTCCACAGAAACTGAATACTAATATGATTTCTGCAGCATGGAAAACAAATATGAAACAGAGAAAAAAACCAGACTAATCAGAAATATTAGCTGCTCAGTAATAAAACATCTGACAATGCTGCAAATACAATTTATAAACAGGAACGTTCAGAGCCTAACTATTCACTAAAAAGCAAATTCCTTGCTTCCCCTCTCTTAGGGTCAGGATTCAATTACACAAAAATATGCAGCAGACTTAAGGACTGTATGTAAGATTAAGATAACTGGTATTTCATGGTAAATGATTAAATTAGCTGACACAGTTTTATCCTGAACTTTGCCATTAAAACTGACATTTTTGTGCCACGCACATTGTAGGCTGCTGGTAATCTAAACTGCCTTTCTTCTTTCAAAGACTTAACATAGCTGAACAACTCTTGTTCTTTACTCTGTTTGCAAATATGTGGAAAATATATCTACAACATAACAAGATGAACTAAGCACAGGTTTTGGTTTTTTTTTCCTCATCTATTACACAAATACCTTAAGAAAACAGCAAGGAAGTTCCAAATGCCTAGATTCAGCTTTGCAACATGCACTTTAATCAAGTAATTTATGTGACTCCATAGAGATGAGAACATGCTGTCCTCCTCACAATGAGTAAAAACAGAGAAATGACAGAAGTCTCTTACTAAACATTTAATTATTCCTAGAATACAATTCTGAACCACTCTGTGTTTATTCCTCTTCAGGCTTGCTTTTTTATGACGGCAAGGAGTTATGGGAATCATTTTTATAGAAAACAGAGTTAGGACTGGATGGATGAAATGTTGCCAGAGCTGTTGGTTGTAATCACTGTCCTTCATTTGAGCTATCTGGGAAGGAGCAACTCAACTTCTCTGTGAAGATACTTGGCCGTCAAAGAGAAGTGCAGGCACGTGTCATTGCACACAGCAAAGGCAAGGCCAGTCTAATCAGAGACTTGAACTATGAGGGAAGTGTATCTTCCAAGCACTGCACTGAGAGGTCATCAGAGCTGGGTGTGAAGAAAAGCCACAGAAGCATTGCAGAAATTAAGAAAGGTGGCAGGACATGCAGACAGTGCATCCCTACACAAGTCCAAGGGTGCATAAGAGATTAGGATCCTAACTATTATCTAGCGTTTTTTCTAATGGGCTCTGGCTGAAAGAGATCTCACAGGCAGTGTGATATAATTCTTCTGATCTTAAGACTTGTCCTGTGGTCATAAAAACAGATCTTTGTCCTTTTTTTTTTGTATACACATTGAGTTACAAAAAAGTAGTATGTGACTCTCAACAACAATTTCTCCTCATAATTAGAATAACCTAGAGTATGTAAAATTTTAGCTAGCCATGAAGTTCAAAAGAAGTACCTTTAGCAATACAAAAGCACAGGGACTGCAATACTGGTCCAGAACAATGGTCCAGCATGTGCAGGCTGTCCACGTAAGTCACTTGTGAAAATGATGCTATAGAAATGACTTATTATAGAATAATCTACCTGAATGGGACACTTAACTTCCCCCTCGCAGGCTCTGGAAGTTGAAGCTTTGCGAGGAAGTCACAGACATATCATATCATACTTCTTTCTATGCACTAGCACAAAGATTTAAAAAAGCCTCCAAACATAGACTATACGATTTAGAGGTGTAAAGACTTGTCTCTCTACTTCAACTTTTAGTAACTAAGGTCTTTGTTGAAACAAGTTGTGGAAGCTCAACAGATACAAAAGAAACAGTGGGTTTTATTTCAGCAGAGAATCTGGCTCTTTATTCTTAGTGCAGACCTATCAGAGGTGTGTGAGTAACAGGAATGCTATGGCAAAGTTTCCGGATTCCCAGCTGTGCAAGATGTTGGACTCTTTCACATCTTGGATCTTCTATCAGTTCTAATCAAGAAGAAACACAACTTTTTACACAGCACCTTCCCCAGGAGTGAAAATTGCAGTTATACAACCCTCACACAGTAACACCACTATCATCAAAGGATGACTTTCAGTGAAAAGAAATGTCCACGAAGGCAGTTCTATTGTTTGAGTAATCATGCAAATGCTTAACAATGTAACTCAATCTGATTATAAAAAAATCAAACCTGTATGACCATCTCACAAACGGTGTTATTCAATTAAAACTTCTCAGCTCTCCTACATAATTTCTTGGCTTTTATATATTGTGCGAAAGATATAGCTACTTTTACTTCTCTTTGTACATTTTAAACATTGAAAACCTTTCACAGTAGAGGTTATATGAATCATCTAGCTTCTCCTATTCCAAAATGTTTCACTGATCATTCATTATTAATTAAGTAAAATGAAGATAGCTATGATAAAATTTGATCTATCTCAAAGTATTAGAAAGGGTATGAAAACATCTTGTTCACAGTATTAACTTTTAGATGACATATGAGGGTACAACCCCAGTTTTTCCTCTGTCACATACAATGAGGCTTTTAATAACCCAATCACTTATTATGACATTTTTTTTTCTCATTCCTAGGCATTAATACTTTCAGCCTGGTTTGCCATTTAGCAGAAATGCATTCAAAAAATATAACCATGGAGGGACTGGATGTTGGTAACTGGATGTCTGTCAGTGTCAGAGATTAGGATCCTAACTAATATCTAGCGTTTTTTCTAATTAATGTGTGTTCTCCAAACAGTTCTACATACATACATGCCTTGATGCCAATGCTATGGAAAGAGACTAAGAAGTCTGTGGCCACTCTTAGATCTGGGATTGACGTTTTACAACATATCTGTTAGTGGTGTTTTTTTACTAAATATATTGCAATGTAACTGTACACAAAACCTAAAAATACCATAAGAAAACAATCCTTTCCAAGTGGCTCATCACAGCAGTGAAACACAACTTAGAGAGAACCACGCTAATCCAGAAAAAAAAAAATAACAAATGCCTGATTTTAGTGAGTCGAGATGTGGATACATCTTGCTGCTTGACATTTGGCTATCCAGACTGAAGGGCTACACTGAAGTTAGCAGGGCTATTTGAGATGTGCTCCACAACTGAATAATAATCTGGAAAAAGCCATTATAATATTTTACTCATTTACTTCTTAAAATGCTTTCAGTTTCACTGAAGACCCCTGCAGCTTGGGTCCTTGAGGGTCAGGCCTATGTAAGGGAAGCAGACAGGGACAGAAGTTGTGCAAAGCTGGCCATGGACTTAATAAGGGCTTGATTCTGTACCAATGAAATCAACGGGAGTTTGGCTCATGTTTGCAATGGGAGGTGGATCAATGCTTTATGCCAGCTGTTCCCTGCTGGGTAAGGACAATCCCTGTGAAACAAAATATTTGACTTGTTCTCACTCTGTTGTTGTAAGAAGGCTTCCCATGATAATGATGATAATGCTTTCATGAGAATTAAAAGGTGTGTCCCATTTTTTCTTCCAAATATTCTCCATATATTTGTCAATTCAAAAAAAAACCCAACAAAGCCCCACCCCAAAAAAACAAAAAAGAGAGAGAAACTTGCTATTAACCATATGGTTTTACAAAAAAAAGTCACTGCAATGAGTTACAGGATGGATCATCTGTTTCTTCTGCTGGCTATGACAGCACTTCTTGCAGTTTCCTCAGCCAGAAGATGCGGCAAGGAGATATGTTAATTCAAACATCTACAATTGAGGTGGGGTCCTATAGACAAAAGTAAAATAGCTAAGGTCCATGCAGGCAACTAAGAAGATGAAAGAAAAAAATAAACTGCCAACAGTGATGAAGGGAGTAATGAAGAACAGAACGTGGGAACAGTATCAGAGAGACAGGAGCTAAGGGAGGACAGTATTAACAATAAAATCAGATATGTGTGTCCTGCAGTCTGGATTCAAGTACAGCGTTTAGTCTCTGTTGCTGTTTCTGTGTCTATTTTTATGTTTTACGGGGAAATGCGGTTCTGAAACACGATTGAAGCTGCCCAGGTTGCTTTACAAACCACCAGCACACTGTGTCTACTTCTAGCCCCTCTATGGGCTAGTCAAGTTGAAAAACAGTGTGAAAGTTGGGCCCATCTACCCCAGCTTTCAGTTTGGTTCACTCCCTCTCGCGTCTCTGGGTTAGATCCATTTGGCTAACAAACCTGGAACATAAAGTATGCTAAGTTTTATAAAGCAATTATTTAATTTTAAAAGTCTCTTTCATTGCTTTCTAATGAGATTTCCATAAAATACAGAGTCCTCCTCATCCTCCCAGGAACTTCTGTTTACTCCATAAACCATGACACTTTTTGAAAATCTCTAGCAGACTTCAAAAGAGGAAACTTCCAGAGACAGAATTGTTTGGTCTGGCAATCAAGAACTGAGCTTTCCCTAGAGTTACGTCCTCCAGAAGCAGAAAATGTATGGATTAGCTTGAGCTGAAGAGACTGTGACATTTTTATAGAATGAAAGGAAGAACTGAGAGATGCAATGACAGAGCTGGAAGCTGCATCTGGCTGGCTGTTCCACACAGCATTCTCCTTATAGATTTTCACTGCTCTCCTAATCCTAATATTAAACACTTGACCTTTTTGTCAAATACTATTTTAGATTATTTAGACTGGATGATTAGTTACTAAATGCACCATCTATAGGAAACAGGAAATTGTGTAGTCCAGTGCTTTGGTCTCAGACCTTTTAGGTATTGCTCCTTTGACATTTAACATTAGAACATTGAGTCCCCTTATATTAACTTAAAAGACTTGGTAAGCAAGATGTGCAAAGCATTTCACGGAGGGCACAGGGATTTCTGAGGTACTAGAAGAGGGATGTCTTCTTGCCCACTAAATTGATTTATTTAAGGAGAATTGCAAAGTAATAACTATGAGCTAACTCATACCTAACAATAAAGCTTAGTTTACTGCTACAAATAAGTTAATTAACCTTTTAAAGTTCTGTAAACCAGCACTTTGAAGATTACACTGCCCTGTACCTCTCCCCTCTCTGCAATGTCTCCATGTTGGAAGCTGAACTGATCATTTCCTTTTTCACCTCTCTCCCAGCACCTTCATACCTTCATTTGGGAAACCCTGCTGTAAACTTATCCCCTCCCTCCCATAAATCCCTCCTCAAATATTTGGATTTAAAGGTATGTGGTTATGGACAGCATGACCCTGAACTTGGGGATATTTATAATACTTCTGAAAGACAAAACATATTAAAGTTCTTCCTGGAACTTAACATGGTTTTAATAGGAACAGAAAAAAATGCTAGTGCAGAAACGTCTGTCAACTTTAGAAGACAAGCTGCATGAAGGAAAAAGAGCTTTAATACTTACCACTGTGGAGCATATTTAGAAGAGCACCCTATGATGACCATGTAACATATTTATAGTGTACAAATTCAGCTTGGACATAGAGAGAGCTAAGATTTGGGTAACTGGTTCCTCACTACCAGCAAGTAACAGAACTGCTTTATTTTCAGCAGACTAGATCTGGTTCTGATCTCAGGCCTGAAATTTGAGACCAGTACAGCTCCAGTCATTTTAGGAGAATCATTCCCGCTTGATACCAAGGTGACAGTTGGTCTATTAGATTTAATAAAAACAGCTGCTCTGAATCCTAGCATAGATTTCCTCTTTGTTATTACAGGATGGTAATTTGTTAGCCAAGCAAAACCCAAGGACTCATCCATTTATGTGAGCCGTGGATGAACAGACTAGGCTGCAGGATTTGGCCTCAATTTCACAGAGCTCTAATTATATTTTCTTTGATTATGCAATAGTGTGATGGACGCAGCCTATGCCCACACCAGATAACACTACTACTCTTCCTGCAGTTTAATTTCTTAGCAATTAAAATGGGCATGTTTGAGAACTACAAGAATTAGGGAAAGCCACTTAAAAGCCCAGCCCTTCTAAAATCACACTGTCTGAATGGTTAATGAACAGTGAATCTTAGCTAGGAGCACCACCATGCTCCTATAGCTCTTGCACACTTTTGTCTTTAATAACAAAAAATATTCCAAAAGCTGGAGATACTCCACTGTAGTAAAAGCATTGCTATTTAGCAAACAATTACTTCCAAAACAAACTGCTGAAAACCTGTTGTGCTCCAGCATCTGCCAAATTGAGTTTCTCCTGTCTCCCCTCTTTCCAGATGCCCTTTGTGTTGCTTACTTTACCTCTTGGCACACCCCAGTGCAGTGACACGTGATGAGGTGAGGCTTAGGGCAGCTCCAACTCATTGCTTCCAGAACTGGAAAGAGCTGGGATTCCCCAGCAGACCTGAACAACAGCAACTTGCAATGGTGGAGCTGCTGCAGCAGCCACAAATTTGCTACCCAGGCATCGTGTAGATACTTGCTGATCCCAGAAAGTCACAGAACAAGAAAGCCTGGTTGCAGGCACAGCAATCCTACCTGTTAGGTATTTCATTACAGAAGTGTGTGTTGGAAGACTTGGACATTCATTCGTTGATTACAAGATGTCTCTACAGTACAGGGCAACACTGAGAAATCTTTTCTGGCTTAAGACAAGAAGCAGCACATGCCTATTCATCATAGTGCTCTGCTCCCAGCTGCTGCTACACCTTGCTCACTGAACCCACCTGCTTCAGCTGCCTTTATACCTCAAAGAAGTTTACATCTGCCCTAATGGAGACCTCAATGTCTGAAATCTGTAGGCAAAGTGGTGATTGATTTGAATGCCCTTCTATATATGTGTCTTGATATAAATACAGTCAGTCTTTGGTTAAGTTCAGCTCCCGTATAAGTAGGTGCAGAAATGTGCATGAAGCAGGAAAAGCAGTTAGCAAGAAAATACGAAGGAAAATAGTTGTGCCATATATAAGATCTTTAATGTTTCTTTTTAGTACGGCCACTCCAACCCTTTTGTCTAAGCTGCTGACTAAGAAGATAAAAAATGGGTTTTTTAGTACACAGCATGTTCATTGGTACAATTTAAAAATTTGTCTTGAAAAGTAAAATCACTGTTTATGCCACAGCTGGCCTTGCTCCATTGTTTTTCCTACATTACCAAATCTTTTTGCTAAAGAAAAAGAATTCTAACTCTACATGATTGCAGGATTGCCTTGACCCTTGAAGTCCATGGAGCTCTTCCAGGAGTATATGAGTGCATTGCAGAGCAAGAATGTAAAAACTGTTATGATGCTTCAACCAGAGAGCTGTATTTGCTAAGGCTTCTGTAATGCTCTGGACTGAAGATAAAAAAAGTGATATATGCATAAATCATTTTAAAATACATGATGAAGTTTACTCATCTTACCCACTTATGTCCTAAATCAGTAATTTTCTAATCTGTATGGCTTATCAGAGGACTTCTGGGGTAGCACTTTACTTGCATAAATTCCATTATCTGTAGCCATGAAAAAACACTTCTAAAGGAATGTTACATCAGTGAGTTTTCCCCAACTAGGTTAAAGTGAAATATGGAAGTTAAACACAACGTCCACAGCAGGAAGTCAGCAGCAGAGCTGCGAAGAGGATGCCAAGGGTCCTGGCACCTAGATGCAGGAGGACAGACCTTGACATCTCCCCCAGCTGAAAACAACTCTAGTTAGCTGTCAGTCACAAAGTAGGACATAAAGTTCTCAGCAATTAATTATCTATAAAAGAGTATGTGATTCATTCTCAGAACTGCAATTAGGAAACAACTGGATTTCACTGAATCAGTCTGTGGTTCCAAGTACTCCAAAGCATGCTTTCCTACTCATCCTCTCCTATCTGAAGAATCTGTTTCTCAATGTACATGGCAACATCTACAGACTTCCATAGGTAGCCTCAATGCAAAATCTCTCTCTTGATAGCAAAGGAACTATTTCACATTTACAAGTGACTCTTAGGAGAAATCAAAATTCAGGTTTCAACTCAAGAAGACCATTTACTTCCCAGTTACACTTCCCCATTATATCCCCAGTTTCTTCTCATACTGCATGGTTTCCAAGCGCAAACTATCAATTGTGATTTATTTTACAAACTACCATAGTCAGACATGTGGATACATCAGACATGTGGATGTTTGCCCTCTTCAGTATTTCCCAAAGAGTTTAAATAGTTTTAGGTAGTATGGAACAAACACACAGAGATATCTGATATAAATAATTATGGCCTTTGGCCAAAACATTTGTTTTAACTGTGGGCTTGTTTTCCTATGGATAACCATTTTTTCATTAGATCTAGCAGAAAGGATACCACAGGCTACATTTTTTGAGAAGCAGAATTCTTATACATTAGGCCAAAACACAGTGGCTTGGCTTCCTCAACTTGGATCTTCAGGTCTGCACTGCAACCAGACATGTCCCAGGCACCATCTGCCCGTCTGTGCAAATGTCAGCACAGCCACTCCACTGCAGCCAGGACATCTTGAGAAAACAGTTAGTCATGCTGAGAAAGTCTAAGCTCCTTGGTCAGAAAGTTTTAACAATCATTGTAATGAGCCCATAGCTCAAAAAAATGAGAATATACATATATAGAGACAGAAAATTGTCACATAGGAAGTGTAAAGTACGATAAATACGGTTGCTGGTATTAACACAATGTATTCTATTCTGAAAATTAAAGCATAGCAAATATGTCTTTTCAAAACACAAAAGGAAAAACTTTGCCTTTACCCACTGATGTCTCTAAGCTATTTATGCTCAGTCCAACTCCTGTCAGCTTATCACAAGCTGCATGTTTTCATTGCAATCTACTGCACAGCATCGCTCCAGCTCAGCTGGCATTTGTGTTATGAGAAAACAAGATGGATTTCACTCATTTGCTTCATTCCTACCCTACAACAATTCCTGTAAGCAGAACCCCCTTTCTCTCTGTAATGTTGGTGGAATGGTAATGGTGACCCAACTTCAACAACCTCACTCATCCAGCTCCTCCTCCGCTTAGGCACCTGTCAACCCCTGTGGTTTTGGTGCAAAATGCACCATTTTTCAGGCCTGAACATTTCACTGGAATAGTTTATGTCTTGTCCACCAAATATGAAAGCAGGGAAGGGAGAAAGGTCAGATGGCCTTACGAGTAGGGCTGTATTTTGAAAAGTCTTCCACTAGTTCATCTGGGGCCTCCAGGACACCCTGTGGTTATGTTGAAATGGCTGAGGAAGGTGAGCTGGCCAGATTCCAGAATATTTATTTTACTTCTATTATTACAGCTGAGGCACTTGACAGACATATACAGTTTTTTCTCATCATTGATGGCAGAAAAGAATGTGAAACCTGAACCATACAGATGATACGTTTTTAAAATAAGAAGCAAAGACTTTTCAAGACTACATAGCATATAAATTGCTATCAGCAAATCTGTATACAAAACAAAGAGGTACACCAATGATACACTCCAAATAAATGGTTGGGCATTTAAGCTAAATCTTGTTTGGCACAGTGCAGGTTGAAGCTCCAGATGGACATAGGCCTGGGGGGGAAAGACATATCTGCCTGCAGAGTAATTGTTAATACTGAAGTAAGACTTTACATCTTCTTCCCCCATTCTGGGTCTTTATTAATGGGTTCTACCCTCCCTTTTTCACACAGGGGTTACATCACTTCACTTGTTCCTTCCCCTGTTTGATTAACTAAGTGCTTAGCTGTTTGTCCCCCTGATCTATTAAGGTAGGGTCTCATTGCAAGACTTCTGTGGATGATCAGCTGCACAGAACGTTCTCACTTTTTCAGCTCTCAGGACTATAATTTCTAAACTACGTATACATTTATTCTTCCAGTTAATAGTCAAATTATACATTCTGATTAGTGATGTTAGAAGTTTTACAGGAAAGGTGGGAAATTTCTGTCACAATATGGTTACATGACTTCATACAGACCCACATCTGTACACATACATTCTTAAATACACTATTTTAATGTAATATTGCAAAACCTCCCTGTGCTTTGACACTGCATCTGAGTCAGACCAAGTCCAGACATGATGTCTGCTTCCTGTTTGCTGTTACACATTGCTACTGTGGCAAAATGGTTGACAAGAGAGAAGGAAGTCTTTGAAGTGTTCTGACAATCTCTGTCAAGAAGATCCCAGAAGCGTGGATAAATATTTTTTCTATCCCATTGCAGCTTAAAGTACCAAAGAGTTCACTGCTGTTACTCTTCTTATTCAAAACCCATATGAAACCACTTGAGGATATTGTGAAATGGCATAGGCTACAATGTCATCAATATCCTGATGACACCAAGCTCTATGTCTCCTTTTCATTGAAGCCATATGTTACAGCTTCCTTGTGTCTGGCAGAGATAAGACATGGATGAAAGCCAGTTAGCTGAGGCTTTCTCTAGATAAGATGAAGGTAGTGTGTATTGGTTTGGCAAGGGAAAAGTGTTCTGAGTTAACAAAAATTTGCTTTCAAAGTTGCGGGAGATTCCCACTGACAAAATGCCCTAGATATTTAACACCTCCTACCCCATCCTGAAGTCCGAACTACAAAATTGACCCAAATCCATTTGTCTCTTGCTAAGACTTTACCCACTTGGTACTTACAGGGTTTCATTTCACCAGCCTGTTGTTGACCATGCTCACAAGGCCAGTGCAGGGCCTACTATGTCTTTATCATGACTTTCTCCATAAAGATGTCCAGTGACAAAGACACGACTGCTTCCTGGTCTCCTACAGTATGCCAACAGACTCCTGACAGAATACCGGGAGTTTCTTGATGATGAACTGACATCTTTCTGCAGTGGAAGACTGTGGGTACTTAATTTCTGCTAGGAACTTAAGAAAATATTATTCTCCTTTTCTCTGAAGCCGTGTTTCTCTACTACTTGAAAACCTACAGTATCTTCTTTAAGACTCCTCTTGCCTACATTAGACAACCCCAGATCATTCAATCTTTCCTCACAGATCAATTTATTTTTTTTTTAAGTCCTTTGATTATTCCTTTTGTTGTCTTCTCCAGCTGGCCTGTATTTCTTGAAATGCAAGCCCCAAAAGGAAGTCACAATAAATCAAGTGACTTTTTAAGCTCCTATTAGATATAGGTAGGCAGCAGCACTGTTTCTGCTCCAGGCCCTTCTGGCATTTTTACTGGGTGGTGGATCTTTGCCTGTTATCTCTTCTGCAATACGATAGCATGCAGCTTAGCTGTACTCAGTCCCCCAAACAAAATTATGCTTAGATAGCACAGAGACACACAGGTCAATGCAAACCAAAAAAATTCTACAGTCATTTTCCAAATTCACAGTAACATTTTGGGTAGCATCAGGTTCCTCTAAAATCTCCATCTTTTTTTACCTGCAAGGCAGAGTTTTCCTCTTAATTGTTGAGCTTCCCTGCCATCACATTAGCTTTCTTTTACCTTAGTCCCATCATGAAGCGGAAACTTTTTGCTATAAAGCATTTTGCCCTGATTCTCTCTCATGTCCGAAACTGCAGATTCTTCCCAAGCCTGAGTCTTTACTGCTCCTTTTAAAGCCTTTCCTCAGTCCTTGCAAAATCTTCCAGACTCTACTTTCCACACCCCACTTTCCCCAAACGGAGAAGCAGGGGGAATTAATTTTCTAGATTATCATTGAGGTTAATAAATCTACCACTGTTCTTCAGCTGGCTGGCACAGGACATGGCCCTGTCATTCTGCAATGCAGCCTTTCCTTGAGCCCAGCTAGAAGCCATAAACTGAATATAGACACACGTATCCACCAGCCACCGCAAGACTGCCCGTAGCCATGTTCGGCTGCCAAGGGAAACGGGCTCATCCCTTTCAGAAGCAGACCTCATCATTTGCATATGTCTCTTGTCTTTTATTTCCACACTGCTACACTGTCACTACGGGACTATTTGGGAAGCACAGAGGGAGCTTTCTCGGAAGCTTTGACTAATACAGGATGAGGCTGCTTACTCTATTGCAGGATAGAGAAGAATAAATTAAAAAGGACAAATTACATGTGTTCTCCATACTTTGCATGAGCTGCCAGAAGCATGCTGGCCTGAGTACATTGATGCCTGGCTTTCTTGAAGAGAAGTGAATCAGGGACATATCCTCTTCTTTGGGCAAAGCAGCACTGCACCTCTTGGTAAGGCTCCCTGCTGTGTGCAATAAAAACAGGGGACTGCGAGAGGCAGAAACTCTTTGGCAAATAAGTAAAAGGAAGACTATATTAAATGAAGTTTACACAAGAACAGGGAAGATGACCAAACAAGAGCCTCGCTGGTCATTCTTAATCACTCTATCTGCTAAACAGACAGGCAGTATTTATGTAAATTACACAGTCTCCACGTAGCACAAAGAAGTTACTGTGCTTCCTCCCTCCTCCTCAATGAAATTTATGATTCTGCAATTTATTAAATCCTTCTGTCACATGTGGAAATAAAAAAATAATAAACTTTGAGACACCCCCAGAGGAGCACAAGAGGCAGCCAGCTGATGCAAACAGCATGCCAGGGTTTAATGCAGGAACTATGAGTATTAAAAAGTGGAAGCAGATACTTTAGAAAAATTCTTGATAGTGTTGGTGTTCAGGTTAGGCTGCCCAGGGAGAGAACTAATGTGTTCTTGAGTCATTACTGGGGATTTTCAGTGACTGTAGCACCATTCATGAAGCAGTTACCAAGATCTGTAGCTTGAACAGCCAAGAGCTCATGGCTTTCTGATTAGATTTAAGGGGAATGCTTTGGAATTACAAACTGTAAAGTGACCATCTTAGTACTTAACATATAAATGCATTTAGTATCAACAACAGCCCTAAAGTTACCTAAAGTTACCTTTATTTATGCAACCTTTATTATCTGCACATCAGTCTTTTTCAGCATTTTAGGAAAAAAGCACGTAAATATGCAGACCCTGAGGGGTTCCACAGAAACTCCTGGTTAAAAAAGAAATGACAACAGACTCACACTCAAGGGGAAAGGGCAGTATGGCTAAGTGCAAAGAACAGCTGGGGTATATGTAATGTTACAGTTATTTTTCTGTGCTTCCTCTAGGATGAACCAAAGACCTTGTTTTGCTGGATGCTGAATGCCCTAAAGTCCCATTACACATCTCAGGAAAGGACCTTAATGGTTTTATTGGGACCCATATCTTCATATATAACAGCCTTTGAAGATGAAAGGATTTTTTTTTTTTCTCTGCTTCCATTTGCTGCCTTTTGGTTGACATGTTCCTATATGGACACTCAATCCCCAGATATCTGTTGTCTAATCAGGGACATCAATAACATCCTCAATGGGAGAACTCTGGAACATCTATGAAAGTCAGAAGTGTGAGGAATAGAACTCAGATGATGCAGATGTGGCCATTGCTGTATGATCAGATAAGCAACACTGCAAGTTCATTTTTGTATGCTAAATAAAATAAAAATGTCAATATTTACACATAACCTTCAAAGCTCTTACATTTGCAGCTTTTTAGTATTCAGTGCAGACCACATTTTCTTTAGTCCGCTACCAACAGCTTGGAAATTTAGTTAGAGGATACAACCCAAATGTTCCTCCAAATGTTATTTCCAAATGGTCATCTTGAAAAATACTGTTTAAAAGGATGAAACCTTTATGTGAAGATATAAGAGCCTATGTACAGAGCAATATAAATTGCAGGGAAATGATCTGAAGATTAAAACCACTAATGATAAAGACATTACTGTTAGGCATAGTTTAATTTGTTGCTAACTAAATCACTAGAGGCTTTTTAGAGGCTGGTTGGAACCTGACTTGTGTACTGCAAATTCAACCTCTAAGTGTACAGTGACACAACAAATAAAAGCAATCATAACAGTTGAAATCTAGTTAGAGACACAATTGAGAACATCTGTATTGTAAGCAGAAATAAATTAGAAATACTGAAGTGTTTTGTAGCGGTGAAGCTGAGGGATAAAAAAATAACCTACAGCACCTGGATTAAGCAGTTATAAATAATGTAAAAAGGAAAAATCTCATTACCCCCTGTGCAAACTCCCCCCCAATGAAATATATTTTATGAATGTTGCATCACAGTAATGAATGCAGCATTTGTTTTCCCCATAAACTTTCCATTTCATGACTATAAGATAGTTTGGATTTGGAAATAATGGCCAGTGAATGTACTGCTTGTAGGATTAGTTTCCCTCAACAAGCAGCTTTGAACTGACCTTCAGCTTTTTGGGCTAAAGAGCAGAGACTTACACAGGCTTAGCAGAACTCATCTTTGTGGCTACAAAGCTGTGGCAGTGTTGTACTCTACTTGCAACAGAACAATACCGTATAAACAAATCCAACAGTTCCACTGGAGAGTATTTAGACTCTGAGCCTTGGCTGTTATAATTGCCTGTTATCATGGAAGATTTTATGAGATTATACTAGATAAAGACTATATATGAATGTGGCAAGTTTTCCCTTTGTAAAAAGCCAGGTCTTGTAGCAGAATGCTGCACACTGCAGGATGCACAGTTTCTGTTTACGTTAAAAAGAGCAAGTGTCATAGAAAAAAACCCAGAATGCTTCCTTTCAAGTTTCCAGGTTTTCTTTGCAAATATACAGTTTGGTGTAAAGATGCCAAGACTGATTCCTCTCTTGTGTTAGCTTTACACTAAGTCAGCTTTGCTGAAGTACTCAACAGATTAATTCTAGATTTAGGCAGTCTGTTATGGTCAAATTGCACCGCTGGCTTTTCTGTTGGATATACCTCAATTTCCCACATACGGAAAGGAGTCAGCTCCCTGATGGCCCAGGGCAGCAAACACTGATCCCCTTGGGACACTCTCTGAATGATCTGTACACCCGATACACAATCACCAAACCACAGCATGGTGAAACGTGGGTGAGAACTGGTATGGGAAGCTACAAAGGAAGTCAGCATCTAGAGTCAAGTGGAAACCTACCAGATTATAAATTAAAAGGATAAGAACTTCGCACTGTCTGAGACAAGATAAAATGTCACAAACATAAAAACATTACAAAGTTAGGCTTGAGTCTGGAGTGCTTTTCCTTTATGATTAATGATTTGCCTCAACCAGGATGGGAAAGGCAAAGCAAAGCTCCTCTTGAACTAGCTTAAAAATGCCACAGCTAAGGAAAAAAACATAGGAACATAAATTTAAAAAAATAACAAAACAAAAAACCCTCTACTAAAATGTAAAGGTCAGGAAAGATTTGGGTGTTTTTAAATGCTGTCTTGAAGAAATTTCATAAAGGTTAAGATGTCATGTAGTTTCAGAGTTATGGGCACTGGAGGGGGGACCTTGAGTGCCAGCTCTTCCTCGGGCCACTCGGTGACTGTGAGCTGCAGTGACAGTGGACAGCGGGAGGCTGAGGGATCAGAGGCTATCGCTGTGCCACTGGGGAAAACCCGTGTCTTGCTCCCCAAAGAATGAAGAGCTGTGTGAATATTTCAGCATCTGAGATTCAGACAGTGGATGAAATACAAAAACATGCCTTAAATAACATACAAGGGTCAAATTTGCTCAGAGCAAACATATTCAGCATTCAGGCTCTTCAACTCAGTTTACTGTGCTCAGGAAGAGCAGGAGGCATGGTAGTGATGTTACTCATAGCCTGAGGAGCTCCTGGTGGCAGCCTCCCATGCACAGTGTAGTGGCTCTGAGTAACATGTGGCTCCTTCACGGTTTAAGATCCCCGAGAGCACATGGTGTAGTAGGGCAGAACAGGAGCTTTAACTATTTTTTTTTTTTTTTTTCCAGGTATTACAGATGAAAGCAGGAAAGCCAACGCAACTGTGGAAGAGTTTGGAGAGTGAGTTTCCCTTTTTCTGTGCTCTGCCATGCCCACTTGGCAGGTGGTCAGCTAGCTCCCTCCTCCTCTGGACTCCCATGCTCTGCTCCCACTGACCTGGCCCTCCTCCCTCACCTGTTTTATTCTCTGGTTCCCCTTATCTGCTCTCGTATGTAGTTCCTCATACAGCACTGCTCTTCCTTACGGACTAGAGCCACTAAAAAAAAAATAGGAAAGCCAACGCAACTGTGGAAGAGTTTGGAGAGTGAGTTTCCCTTTTTCTGTGCTCTGCCATGCCCACTTGGCAGGTGGTCAGCTAGCTCCCTCCTCCTCTGGACTCCCATGCTCTGCTCCCACTGACCTGGCCCTCCTCCCTCACCTGTTTTATTCTCTGGTTCCCCTTATCTGCTCTCGTATGTAGTTCCTCATACAGCACTGCTCTTCCTTACGGACTAGAGCCACTAAAAAAAAAATGACTTTGTGGCTTGATTTGTTCTACTTTTGTCACTTTCAGACATTAGTCTGTAACCTTGGAGTAAGAGCTACCTTCCTCTACTTCAAATATTCCCTCCCCCTCAGATCCTGCCTGGAAGTCTTATTTTACCTTACTTTTAATTTCTGGCATGCTGGCTAGCCAAGTTATCCAGCATATTCTTTCAGAGCCACTTGAAGAGGGAAAGGCCAGTGATTTCCAGGGACTGCTACTCTAAGCTCCTGGAGGGAGATCATGGGCATAAGGAAAGAAGAGGACCTACCACTGCATTTTGGCAAATAAAGTCTATTTTGTCATTACATGAATTTCACTTGTAGACAAAAAGTGAACTAGAAAAAGGTTAACTCTTTGCTTTGAATGACCAAACAAATGCCACACAGAAACCATGAAATAACAGTGAGAGAATAAAATCTTAGAAAACGTATACCTGTTCTGAAAAAATGTTACAAGGAGGGTAAAATTCCACAAATAACAATTGTTTCATTAACAGAAACAGAAGACTGGTGTTATGATAATGTGAACAAACTCCTTTTTCATTACAAACAGGTGGTTCTTTTCTAACTGGACAAGTAATGAATAAAATGATCCTAAGTTACATGAGCATTTAAACTCCTTTCCCTGCTCCTCATTTTGCTCATTTTCCCTTTCTAAATGCATCTATTGAACACTGCAAGCTTCCTGTGACAGCTACCAAAATGCCTGATCCTCAGCCCTCCCTCTGGCAGTTTTGCATGGCTCAACAGAAGAGCAGAAGAAAAAACAGGCGTGTTGCCCTGAAGACTCCTTAGGTTTGAGCAATCTTGCTCAAAAATCTCTTGCCCCTGCAAAGGCAATATAGCAAGGCCAGGACAAGACACAGCTTCTGAAACTTGGATTGCCAATCCTAGGATGGGAAGAGGAGAAAAGTAGCCTTATTTGTTTTCCCACCCCCTTCTCAGTCAGATACTATGTGTAGCAGGGTATGGTTATGGCTATGTGTAGCGGAGTATAGCACACGTCTGACTATTGCCTCTTTTCCTCTCTGAAGAGTGTCATGCAAAACTGGACAGCTGTGTAGTCACTAAAATAAAAATTAATAATTCCACCAAAACTTCTCACAGTGTTATGTTTCTCTTTCCTTAGTTTACATAACTGCTTGCTTCCTCAAAAGCATCCTGCAAAAGTTGCTACTTTTTCTGCCAGCCTAATAGATACAATTATTTATCTGAAAAGCTGAAATACACTGCTTTAGGTGGTAAAACCAGAAGTTAGGCCAGTAAGTTTTAGAAACACCAGCAATGCAATTAACTATAACTATTCTTTATAGAAAATAAATGCATCTTTGTCATTCTTGGAGAAAACTGAAAAATTGCACAGTTGGAATGTTTTTTTCATTCAGTGAACAAAGCCATTTTCTTTTTATGAGATGTCCATTTTGTACACCTGGGTGATGAAAGACAAAGTCCCTGCTCACATGCACAGGCAAAGCAGCTCACAGCATCACCTCCCCTTGTCCTCAGCCTCTAAAAAGATACTGTGTATCCTTGGATCCAAACAGCCACTGGCTCACCTAAGTCTAGTTTTGGTTATAGTTTCTCTCAATAAAGAAAAGGTATTTGAGCATATTTGTCTTTTCCCCCTCTCTCTTACTCTCACAGACACAGATGTATATGCATGTATATGTATGCACACACATACAAAACATTCACCTCCCCCTTATTCTTGAGTTTAGTGCAAAAATTATGTTGCAACATATTATTGGGGTTTATTTTTCTATCTGAAACTGGCTAGCTTTTCCCTAACAGCTGCACACTAGATTTTAATTAAATAATACCAGTTGTGCCATATTTAACTAAGCCAGCACATCTTCCTTATGTTCTCATAGATTAATTTTTTTTTTTTTTTTTTTTTTTCTGTAGATGGAGTAGGTTATGTAGAAGATGGAAGGGAAATCTTTGATGAAGATCTGGATGATGATGTGCTTGGTACCAGTAAGAAAGGTAAGTTGACTTTTTTCCCTTTTAATGAATAGGTTTGTATTTTGATCTGTTAGCTTTCTCTAGCTAAGAGAACCTTCAAGTCAGTGTAACAATTACATAGGCACAGGCAGGGCCATTTCTTTTTTGCCAGGGCAAATCACATATTTACCACATATTTAGCAGGTTTAATTTAAACCAACGGGCAACAAGCTAAAAGGCCACCTTCTTATGCATGTACCCTTAGATAAGAAAAAGCAATTAGCCTTTGGAGTCCCCACCTCTGTTGATGATCCTATTTAATCAAAGAGGGGTTTTAGGCAAATTGAATAAAACAAAAATGTATAATGGATCTCTCATCTACTCCAAAGCTCAGAATCTGCAAAACACCCCACAAAGGAGCCAAAATAAAGGTGTAATTTTTTAATACATTTGTAACACCTGGGAAAGGTCTTGTTCAGGTGAAAGATAATGGGAGGCTGAGCAACTTCTTCCTTCTGGTAGATATTATAATATCTGGCAGATAGTTTGTTTTTAATTCATGCCTTTTACCTGGGAAAAGTAAGTCTTTTGCCTCCTAAAAGCTACTGGTGAGCAATGAAAAGCTGAGAGAGTTGGAGCAGGCTAACAAAACTTGTTTTAATAGAGTAAGAACTTCCCTCAGCCTTAACCCAGTGAAGACCATCTTGATCCTTAAGAGGAGAGACAGAGTGGCTGCCAACGGCAGCCTGCAGAATTTTGGAACATGTCCCCTGATCTGCACCTATTTTATACCACCTTTGTATCAGGTTACATCACCAACTGCCATTAGGTCAGGTGAGATGTACATTATGAGTAGGAAACAGTACCTGTAAAATAAACCTTGGGGGAACACATCTAGAAAGCTGTGCAAGTCAATGAGACTAGCCCAGCTAGGCGTTCGTGTGATTTATAACATGAAAACCAGGGTGCACTTTCTGTGAAACTTTATTGCTGCCTTGTCCTTGGAGGTGGCAAATGACTTTTCTGCCATAATTATCATATACAACAGTACTGGAATAAACTGAGCATGCAGAGTGTGCTACCCTGAACCTGCAGAGTGGAAACATAGCCCTTGTTGAGCTGAGTGGAAGCGGTGGAGAATGGAAGCTATTACATACCAACAGATACCTGCAAGAGCAGCCATACCTGATCCTGTAACTTTAAGACAAATAAAATGCATGTATTTGCAACCACAGGGAAGAATTCTGCCATTTCTGAAAGAGCTGTGAGGATTTTCTCAGCCATTGCACAATTTGTCTCCATGATACTATGCTTCCAGTGTCATGTACAGTACATCCTATCTGTCATCAAAGTCAATCTCAACAGCTGCTTGACACAGCTCTAATCAAGACAGATACAAAGCCCAGTAACAAAGGTATTGCTGCCCCCAAAGCAAAGTTGACACAATTGGCTGGCATGTTTATTTAAATGGCTCATATCTATCCTGTTAGAACATTCCAAATCAAAGTCAACATTGTTTATTTTAAAGTGAATTTTGATGTCCCTGACAAAGGGCATGCTGAAGATTTACAGTATCCACAGTGGGTTGTGTGTGGTGTGGTGGGGCTTTCCCCACATCATTTCATTCTTGTGTGCCTCAGCCATAGAGAAAATTTTCCACTGAGCAGTACCAGTGAGAGCCAAGTCCCATGGTGTGGACTGCTTGCCTTGTCCTGGTTTTGTTTTTCCTTTCACTGTGGGCCATTTGGTCTATGCCAAAGCCCAGCAAAAGTGACCCTGGCAGAACCTGAAGTCCTTCCTTAGGTGGAGTACACGGGAACAGGGGTGGCACTGGATTTAGTGTGCTTCAGGCCCATCTCAACTGTATTGCTTCTATGCCCATTAACCTGGAGCAAAATCTGCTGTACAATATAGGCTCTGTTTATACCAGAGTAATTCCACTGCCTTGTTACTGCTGCAACTCTGAATAGAATCAGCCTAGAGACTCCTGCTTTTGCAAGTCCAAATCCTTTCTTTGGCAGGATGTTCTCTTGCACACCAACTGGAATGGAGCAAGGACAGATGGAACAGAATCCCTGAACTGAAATACCCAGCATCTCTGGCTCCAGATAAAAAATTTATAATTTTTGGCCATCTTTGGTCAATATGCTTCATAATTTCCCAGTAGTGGCACGACACAGGGATCTGTGTTGTTCAACAACTTCACGTTTTTCCTTTATCTTTAGAAACTTGGTGTTCAAAACCCTTGTGAGATGGCTAAGGCAGTACTCTATTTCAACTGCATGCATTCAAAGAGGAACTGCACAGAAGAGTCCTGGTGTAATTCTTGGCTATCCCCAAGCACCCCTGGTACATTTGGGCATGTGTCATGAGCTTAGTAACTTACAGCTCTTGGTAAATAATATTCATGTTCTTTGCCTTTACTCTGCAAAATATTCCCTTACAGATCTAATAAATGGTAGCATCGGACAAAGAGACAGTTGTTAGTTGGTTAGACATATGACCTGACAAAGGTAAGAAAAAAACAGAAAGACTCCCCCACATAAAAGCCCTAAGGAGAACAAAAGAAATATGCCAAGAGAAAATATGACACACATACTTTATACATGTTCAATTTCTGTTGTTTTGGTTGGAAAACAGCTGCAGGTGTCCTCTAATTATATCACCATTTTCACAAATATCAACTGTCATATTTAATTTGTTACATTTACCATCCAGCCTCCTCAAACAGCACACTTCTTTCATTACGCATTTAGTGCCAGAGTTTCTAACATTCAAGATAACTTTCAAGCTAGTCAATTAATGCATTATTTACAAGTGAAATGTTATTAAAAACAGATTCTTAATTTACTAATGATTTAGGAGACCCCAGGCAATATTCCAATTTGTTTTTATTGAAATTGGAAGAACACTTAGAACAAAGGGGAAAATAATGTCAAGGATATTCTGGCCTACTCAACTGTGCTGTACTTTCTGTGGCATTATGTCTACCCCTACATCTTCTCTCCCTTTTTTATATTGTATTTTTAATACATAACCTAACCAGTTGCAGCATGATTGAGGGGAAAGGTCTATGAAAAATGAAAAACAGCACAAACACTATTGTGAGTTTTGTTTTTGAAAAGCACCAGGCAGTCTGGAATGACTCAATACACATGTTCACCATACAATACAGCGTATTTTGATTTACAGCACTGTTCTAGCTGCACAGCAGGTTAAGAAGGTTAGAAGTCAAGGGAAATTAAACGTTATTAGCATTCCACCATTGTTGTGCTGTACAAAAGTGAGTCTATAACTTTTCAAATGCATTTTTAAACTCAAATTTGTTTCTGAGGCTTTTAGCTTGTCAGAAACTTTTTATGAGCATCTGTGTGCTTCTTTTTTTTGTCCCATTTTTTTTTCCTTTTTCCTCTCCTATCTGTGCCTGTTCAGGATGTTCATTAAAGACTAATCCCAGTCCTACCTTCTCTTTTTGCCAAACTGCTACTACTTACAATAATGCTGTCGTCATTAAAATGTTGACATTCACTGTTTAGGGCCATTTAATACAGGAAATATCTGCAACCCAGTGGCAATACTAATCAGTTGCAAACACTAAGCATCAACATTTGGATGGTGAGCATGATAGCTTCAAGATACTTATTTTTTTGTGTTTGTTTTCATGTGGGAATAAATTAAGCCAAAGCAGAATTCAGGATCGGGTGTGTTTTTACTCCCACATGGTAGTTTACCAACCACAGATATGCCCAAAGCACGCAGCTTCATTTTGGCTTTACAGGAAAGGCGGAGGATGCTTGTTCAGGGCTCTGGCACTCACGTGTATGTGAACATCTAGCTCAGCCCCAGTTGTGGACATCTTCACTGGGAGATCTACATATAGGTAAGGAGGCTGGGGCAGGGCATATCTAACTTAGGCATAACAGCTCCAGGGATCTTGGTGAGCCTAATGAGGAGGCTACTCAGTGTTCTCAGAGAGCCCATAGGGCCCCAGATCTGCTTGTTTCTACCCACATAAAGCCTGCATCAGAAGAAACGTCGAATCTGTGGGCAAAATATTACCACACCTAGCTAAATGAGAGCAAATCCAGATAGGTCTACACCTCTACTACCTCCCTTAATGTGACTGGAGAGGCAAAGTTGAAGTGTCTCTGTACATTAGTGTAATTTGTAAAATTGTAAAATAGGGATAACATTGCTGCTTTACCTCACAAAGCTGGTACAATGATAAATTCTGTAAATGTCTGGGACAATCTCCTTTATGATTACAACAGGACTCACACAAATCAGGCAGATGATCTGTACCTGTCCCTACTAAACTCTAGTGTATTTGGAAGATCTCCCATATCGTCACCCTTAGGTTTGTGCATGAAGTCAGATATACCACGTTGACCACTAAATGACCCTCTACTGCCAGTGCCACAAGAGCTGCAATTCCTATGCTGTCACCATACATCCCTGGTCCTTGTAGGCTACTGAGTGTCCAACAAAGCATCAGTTTCAATGTAGCAGAGGCCATGCTGGTGGTGCATGGCCCTCCTGAGTGACTTCTGCTGCCTTGGTCCCTGACTACCTGAGGTTCCTCCTTCAGTGAAGCATTCAGCAAAGCTATAGCCACTATCAGAGCTGTGACTCCTGTCTACTCCAGTAAAAGCTGCTGGCAGCCAGTGATGACCAGACCCACCTCCAGTGGCTGGTTCAGAGGAAGGAGAAGAGCCTCCTGTCACCACCAACACAGGTAGCTTAGCTTAGACAGAGGAAGTAGGGGCTCTGGATTTACAAGTCCCTGCTCTCACTTCTGCTGATGAGCTGTTGTGCCGGATCATTGCAAAAGAAGTAATCAGAAAGTTTCAGACTTTGCAAACTAATGCTGTGTTTATTCCACTTTCCAATCATTCCTCTCTACTATCTGTGTTTCACATACCGTGAAACTGCACTACACTGTGCAATTGAATTAGTTGTACAGTGACTCAAAGGCATTAAACAATGACTTTGATATTTTAAGTACTGTCTAGGAGGGGTTTTTAATTCCTTCCTCATAATGAAACATGCAACACAAGAAAAAACCCCACAGTTAACACAACCCTCAAACACTGATTTTCTTTTCTATCCTGGGTAGACTCCTCTGAAACAGCAGAACAAAAAATATCTTTCAAGCCGTCAGCTTGTTTATGAGAAGTATAAAAATAAAACAAGCATTGACACACAATTTTAATACCAGTAATATAAGAAAGAAGCTCCCATTCTTATTTCACCTAGTAAGTCCATATTATGTACCAGGAAGGCGAATCCTATGGGAACTTTGCAGATGCTGTTAAGTCTATAGGAAGAGACATACACTCTCCTCCAGCTGCAGCTACATCTGCCGAAATGGCCGCTGTCCCAGATATGGGTGTGGTTAGCAAAGCCCAGATATTTTAATTGTTCAGGATAAAGCAACTGATTGTGATTGAGACAGGTTAGGGAGTGCACACACAAACAGCTTATTTGGTAGCTTAGAAGGAGATGCTAACTTTTGGCAAAGGAGTGACAAGCTGCTGGAAAGAAGATAGTCCCATTGCTGGCACATCTATGGCTGGAAGAGGATATGCACTGAGCCTGAACCCTGTCTAGGTTCCCGGAAAGCCAGGGACAGAGAAAAGAGGAGATGGCTGTGCTTGCACTCACTTGGGCAGCAGGATTCCCAGGCTAAGGTGGGCCCCCATATCACAGACAGCAAGGAGGACTGGCTGCCACTATGGACTGAACTGCTTGGGAGGAGAGCCAGTTTTGCCATTGACAAAACACTCTCCAGACGGGTTCTTGCTGGAAACCGTGCTGGAAATGGGGGTGGGAAGAGCAAAAAATGAGTGAAGAAATGCTGTGAAATTATTGGCATTAGCTGCTAAGAGCACAGGGCCAGGCACCTAACTGATGACTCACATCTGACAATAAATACATGAATAGTTGTTGAAAGCTTGTTTGACTTTCCCAAAGGGGCTTAAGCAAACATTTGTTTGTTCATTAGTCTTGAGCAACACTTTTATGGCAGGAGATGCATTAAACCTTAACATATATCTGCAAGCAAGATACTTGGTTGTTTTACAGAATAAGACACAAAGCAATGCACACTGTTTACAAAGAATGGCCTTGAAATACCTGTAATGGAGTGAGATACAGTTATTACACACTGGCACTGTGAATCTTCATTCTCTTGAAGGTTAGTTGGGACACCATGTCTCTGAAGATAAAGTCTTAAAGGGGCCAGTTCTGCTGCTGCTTGTGTGCCTGCATCAACTTTCAGATTCCCTGGCTAGTTTTAAAAAGCAGATGAATGAAATCTGCTTCATTAATTAAATTATACTGGTGTAAGGGAAAGTCATTCCCTGTTACAGTTGGTGCTGTAGAGCACGTAACACTACTCACAAACTCTTCAGGACAGAGCACAGCACAGACGGCTCTGTCCTGCATTGGGAAAATGTAATTCAAGAAGGAAACCCCTTCCTCACATACCCTGAGCTGACAGTACTACTGCTACAACATTTTTGTGTGTTGAAACGATTGCCATGGTATCAGACGACATGGCCAAGAAGCACGTATCAGACTCCGGAAGGTGTCTGTGTGTGGGCAATGCCAACCTTACAGCCCTTTTGTGCTCACCAGAGTCTGGGCCAGCTGCCTGCTGGCTCATGTCCTCTTGTAAGGTAGAGCAGCTGGTGGGCTGTGCTCGGGTCACTTGTTGAGCTCTGACTTGGGAGTCGTTATGACTGCTGGAAATCAAGAAGACCCACCATGCCTCTTTTTTGTGGCTGCAGGAAGAGGGTAAGCCTGAAGTCATTAAGAAGGGCTTCCTCCTTTAAGGTTCCTTTGTAAGATTTATGCTATAAAAGGTGTTACAGATAAAAAATGAACTTGGATCTATGTGTGTTTTCAATCTACAAGGCAGATTTGGAAGAGGTTGTAACCAAATCCTCAGTGATGTAACACTGACTTTAGTGTAACTATCCAGATTTATAACTATCCAAACATAACTATTCTCAAGTGAACAAGTTACACTTTGCCTCCTCTCTCTAGGCAGCTTTTTTCCTGGGAGCAAGTGCTGCACAGTGTAATGTTAGATGTGATGAGGGTCAGCAATAACATAATCACAGAGCTGAGGTCTCCAATTTATTCGCCTCTGTGTCTTCACCTCATCTAACCAAATGATAACATAAAAGGTTACGACGTGCAAAGCAAAGAGCCCAAGTTGTTAACTTCCTGAACTTGAAAATATTACATTCCTAAAATTATTGCAAGCACAACATACTTGACACCCTATACAACTGATACAAATGGAAGATGGCATACAAATCTTTCACAATAGAGTGGCATTGTTATAATAATAATTTTATGTATGCATTTTGTATGCACTGAAACTTGTACATTACTTTACTTGATGTAATTCATCTCAGTATTTCAGATGCATGCTAGTGACACTGGACAAAACTTCTCTTTGGGGGGAGATGATGCCCCTTATCTTTCAATACCCCTATGCACTCATGGCAGTGAAGAAATGGGTTTTGTCACTGAAGACACCAAACATTGACTGACAGTATTTTCTCTTTGCCTTTCTAGATAGAAAATCCATTCAAAATCAGCTCATAATGACCATGCTCTCCTGCAGTCTTGGTGTGGGCAAAGCCAGTGTAGAAGAGAGAACTGACCACATTCACTGACTTCACTATCATTAATACTTAGGGTGGTCAAAAACCCTGTGGTGAGAAATTGCAAGAAATTTCACAGAATAAAAATAATTGTTGGCATGAAAGAACTTCTTGGTAGTCTCAACCAGAGGCCCAATCTACTGTTACATACAGAAGAAACTATCACTGAGAGCTGACAACATCAGTCAGGCATATTGCTTCCCTCTGGGGCTGTGTTACAGGGACTATCCATAATAGGCCACACTGGCTTCAGAAAGCTTGGGACTGCAAATTCTTTTGTGGCTCTTTTGTATTATAGCTGCTAGTGCTAATTTTATAGCTTAGAAAGCAGGGAGAAGAGTATGTTGTGGTCAGAAAAAAAAGAGTTCTCCATTTTCCACATTTGAATACAACTGCAAAATGTGCAAGTCTCAGAAACCATCCTGAAAAAGACTGCTCATTAAAGAAATAATAACAACAACCTCTTGCATTCTCTTCTCCACCATTTCTTTCTTCTTACTATATGCAGCTCCATATCCCTCAGCTTCTCTCTTTGACCCTCTAATTCCTCTTTCCTAACGATATTCCCCCTGCCTCAAACATTCTTTAGAGATGAGCCAAAGGCAGACTGTAAAGCTGAATAGCCCTGAACTTGAGAAACATAGATTTGCATTGAAATGTGTGACACTGGCGATTTCCACTTTGCTCTTGCAAACATGACAGCCAACTTCATCGCTCAATAAGGTCAAGCCTTATCTCTGCATTTTCAGACTGGACAAGGACTTTTCTATGACTTGAATGATACTGTATTCAATAGCTATGGTAGTCTTTCCTCAGGCCTCTTCATGCTCAGCAGTTAAACCCTATACATGCTCAGACATTAATTCTACACAGAGATGCAAAGTCTTAAGATATAAAAATCTGGAATTCACTTCTGGCTAGTACTTGGTAGGTGAGCTGATAACCACCTCATTGCTCTGGCACCAGGGAGAACTAGGATTTGGTGGTTGGGAGAAATAGCAGTGATAGAGGCAAAGACTGCTAAGACAGGCTCCTGCTTCAGTTTGGAGGATTGCACTCAATTTACTGTGTAGTTACAAGAGGAGCAAAGCGGCTTTTGGGGAGAGCCTGAAATTTGGAAAAAAGGGAGTTCAAAACAATGTAGCTGCTTTCCTGAAGGAAGGGGAGCCCAAACCACAGAGTTTAGATGAAGATCGGAAATTCTCAAAGTTTGAGTGTGTTTGAATGTTAGATGTTTGTCTCATTTCCATTGCTTGTTTGACTCATAATATATTAATGCTTCCTAAAAAGCAGTCCAGCTGGGCCCTGCTAGAAGCAGATTCTCAAGTGCATAGTTTAAAAGCTGAAATGGCAATATTTAGAAGCAGGCTGAGGAGGCTGCAAGCACATCTCAACAGAGAAGAGATCAGAGTCTTAGCAAACCTTCATCCTGTGAAGGATTGTAGGAGGGCAAGATATGAGATGGTCAGGCACTGTACCAAGTTAAATCTGCTAGATCCACTTGCCTGTCATTTGCTTTGCAGCTCAAGAAAAAAGGACTAATAGCTGAAGAGGGGAAGTCAGTCATCCAAACAGAGGAGCCACCTCCTCCAATGGACTGATGGACTGTCACTCTTTTTTTTGTTTTGTTTTGTTTTGTTTGTTTTGATGCCATTTAGCATTTAAACAAGTGGCATTTGTGTGGAATCAGTTTCTCCAAACGCTGTACTGTATATATTGAGTATCAAAAAGTTATTTCAAGGGCTGTGTTGCTATGTGATTGCAGAAACAGCAGTGCAGGGAGAAATGTCACCAATAAGAGCCTTGGGAAAACAGAAAACATTTGCTGTTGTGAGATTACTTTTTCTGTTTTCATTGTATAGAAACATACAGAATGACTGTCGTTTGTATCTGCACTTGTGATAGGTTGTGTGACTCACACTGCGATTACAGCAAAAATATAAAAGAGGGAAAATATACATAACCCATGGTTAGGCTTAAATGTTGGTCACAAATAATCAGTGTTTACAGCACATTTAACCTGGTGCAGTACAGTTTGTTCTGATTTTGTTTAAAGCTGAATATCCAGTGTTGTGTTTGGAGTAGTAAGTGCACCACTGACATCAGCAAGGACAGGACTTGCCTGCTGAATGCCAAATGGAGTTTTGCTGAGCTCAACAGTCTGGAAGTTCACAAAACAAGAAGCATTTCTTGCCATAATTAAACTGCAAAAAGCATTTGCTTAAAAAAAAAGTTTTAATTACAATTGGCGTTTCCAATCCCAGTGCTGGAGGCAGTTGTCTTACTGAAAATTGATGTCCTTCACAGCACTGGCAATAGACAAACCCAGTGGAAAAGCCTTTAAACATGTTTCTAGGCAAATTTAATATTGGTTTAACCACTGGAGAAAGCAGTTTGGTTGTTACCCTATTATTAAAACAGGTTGGAAATGGATTCACACACTCTCCTCTGCTGAGTTAATTGTCATATGGCTGGCATCACAGACAACATCATTTTTCAGCAACGTGGCCACCTCCAGCACTAAGCACACAAATGCCAATTTCATCCAAAAGCTACTTTTCAGTTCTACTACCCATAAGAACATTTTATAGTTTATTTATGATGAAACACAATTCTTCTCTAAGAACAATAGAACCATTAGTTCAAGCAAAAGAAGTGAAGCTGGGAACTCACTTTTCAACTCCATTTGAATTGTCGAATAAACTACTGAGTGCTACTGTTAGGCAAACTTAGGCCCTATTTGAAGGCATGAATATTAGAAAATCACTTCAAGCTACATATCAAAGAATCTGTGCCTGGCTAGGGCTGATGAGCACTTACACTGACTTGTCAGCTCCAAAAGTACACAGATGAATGCTGTGGCTAAACTATGTGGTGCTCTGCTGTGCTCAGCTGTGGCCCCAGAGTCAGGTCCCAGTAGTCTCTGCTGGGGCTCCAACAGCAGACGCAGCAGGTTGGATGCTCTGGATACCAACTCTGAGTAAAACAATTTCCGTAGCCCAAAGTCCTGAAAAAGGGTCTGAAAAAAGAGGTCTTGAACCTATGAGTAAATTTAGTAGGGTAAAGAAAAGATTATACACCAGTAACGGTTAGGAGCTGACCTGCTAAAAAGCAGCTCTGTGGAGGACCTGGGAGTCTGGTAGACAACAAGTTATCCACAGGGCAGCAATGTGCCCTTGTGGCCAAGAAGGCCAAAGGAATCCTGGGGTGCATTAAGAAGAGTGTCCCCAACAGGTCGAGGGAAGTTCTCCTCCCCCTCTACCCTGCACTACTGAGACCCCACCTGGAGTATTGTGTCCAGTTCTGGGCTCCCCGCTTCAAGAGGGGCAGGGATATACTAGAAAGTGTCCAACAAATGAGTAAGATGTGATGCAATACATTAGATACATATGCATCTGACACAGCCTGACTTATTAATTAGACAGGGTGAAGAGTTTTGGGGATAGGAAGACTGACCCTAGTGCTCATGTTGGTTCCCCTCCCCATGGCCTGTGCTCAGTGGCTCTCTGTCGGAAAGCACCAGGGCAGCTAAGGCTGCCTTCAGTGTAGGATGGAGCCCAGTGTGCACTGCAGGGAGGAGGAAGGGCAGAGAGGAACGGCAGATCCTTAAGGGCACCACCACACATTGCCTATCCCAACTTTTGTATCTGAGTGCTATAAGTTAAAACAAACAACAATTTGCGCAAAATCATTATTGTCTTTCATACTGACTACTGGGCCAAGGGCAGGTAACTGGGATGTTTTTGGTCTCACCCATTGAATGCAACATAAAACATACAATGTAAATATATGGGCTATTTTACATTTTCAGCAACTTTGCTGACATGGCGCCCTTGCAAATTAGGAAGCAACCTTTTTACTAATTATCACATTTCCAAGTGAGACACGTGTGTAGGGTTTTATCCAATCTGGCAGTGGAACTGATTGTACCTGAGTTACCTGACCAGTAACAGCTGAGCAATCAGATAATGTGATGGATTAGCATTTCTTGTAAAAGATTTGGCTAAACAAATGTGAATGGCACAAAGACGTGAGGCAGTGTGATGAGCCCACAGACATGCTCTCTGAGACAAACAAATTACTCACGGCCCAGTTGTAATCTCACTACTGATCTCAGATGGATTTGCAGTATTGCAGCCTAAAACTGTCCTACTTTAGGAGAGAATTGGAGAGGCCTCTGTCCTGTTACCAATCCCCTGGGACAACGCTGGCCCTTCAAAATGTTTACATATGTTTTAAAGAAGTAAAGTGCCTGGAGTCTAATATACATAGTTTTACAGTAACATGCCAGGAAGTGTGTTTGAAAGAGAAAAAATAGCACATGCAAGGACATATAAGGAAGCAGGTTTCACTTTTGAGCTTCCAAGGTTCACTGTAAACCACAATAAGGAGAAAAACATGAAAACCAGCCTAGGTTATATGCTCAGCTGATGTAAACAGGTGTAACCAGCTTGTAATTCAGAAGACAACCTCTTTCACTTCTTTTGAGTTCTGATACTAGTCCAGTGTTAATTTAAACACTTTAATTTGCACACATCTCCACATCATTTTTGGGTTAGCTACAAACATTATGATTTCTGCCCAGAATTTCTGCAGAGTAAAGAATCTGTACCTGGGATGGCTCCTACCTACACACATTTGAACTTCATTGTTCAAATTAAGCATATCCTGCAAATTTCTGTCAGAGGCTGTTCTGTTGCCAGAAGACTGCTTTGCTGCATTGCAAGAGTTCTTGCCCCTCTGCCTTGACACTTGGAGACAATTTATACAGTCTGTTTCACCCTTGGAAAGACTCACAGATGGTATGCATGATACCCCATATTGGTTTTATGATAAATGGATATCATGGTTGTGCTCCAATAAATGATATACTGCTTTCAAGGACAGAAGAGCTTCTGTAAGGTGCACCCACCACTCAGCCCTTTTCAATTTTCATCTTCTTTTTCTAGTTATGATTTCTTTTCTTTAGTTTTGATTTCTTTTCTCTATCTTGGTTCATGCTGTGATTTTATACTTTCAGACCTTTGAGATCTTTTATTTCAGTGGATTTCAATACTTCTTTTGCTTGTTTTGTAGATCATTTATTGCAATTTTTTAAATTAGAATATATGAAAGAGTAGCTTTTAGGTCTTTGGGTGGTTCTTCACTGTGACTTTGGGAACAGAAGAGTCTTACACAGTTGGTCACTAGCTCCACCTCACTTAATACCTTCACCTGGCTTTCAGGCTCTGCTTTGTATCTTGTTTAGTGGCATTTATACGCCCATGAAGAAGGTAGAAATGTTTTTTGGTGGAGATCTGGCAGCTTTTCATTTAAGGACATGTGACAACTCAAAGGGAAAGCAACACAAAATCATGCATTAACCCCATGGAAAACCAGAAAGTATGGCATGATCTGGCTCATCAAGATGCACAACAAGGTATAAATCTGACAGTAACTTAAAATTCCTTTGTCTTTTCTAAGGAAAGTGGGTAGTAATGACTATTCTTTCAAGCAGAACATGAAACTCACTGCATTAAGGAATATAAATCCATTATAAAAATTGACCAATAACTATGCTTTTCCAAAGGATGCAGATGCTACACAAAACTAGGTAAAGTGTGATATGGACAAAACAGAGTCCCTTCACTCTTCCCACAGGTGGTCAGTGGCAGCAAGCTGGGGTGAGGCAGCTCTTTGCCAGAAAAATATCCAACCCTCTTCATTCTCCTGGTCCATGATGAACTGTGCCTGCTTTGGGAGTCCCCTCCACCACCTGTACTGCGCTGAGTAATTGTTCTTCTTGAAACAACCTATGACATGATCTCTGAGGCACTCCTGCTCAGAAAGGAGATTTGCTGTGGTCTGCAGTCCCCTGACACTGCCACACTGCCTGTGGTGTAGCACATGGAAGGTGCTGAGTTTGTCATTCCTGTCTAGGATCAGAAGTGCCCATAAAGTCTGCCAAAAGCAAATGAAGAGTTGGCAGAGCCTGGGGAGAGTGGAAGTTTATATGAATCACATCTTTATTTGTGAGAAGTTTGAGGAAGAACATGATGTCAGGTTAAAACATGTTCAGAAAGGAATGTAGCTTGCAGGACTAAACCGAAATTAATGTGTGCCTCTACAAACCTTGCTGCAGTTCTTGGCTCCTGTGACTGGAAAAGGGAAACTATAGCTCATATGCTGCCAACTAACACTGTTGTGCATGTATGGGAGAAACAAGATGGATGAATATTCAGAACTCTAAGAAATCCATACTAACATTTTTACTGTGATTTTACACATTTTTTTCTAACTACATTCAGACAACAAGATGCTCCTACTGTTATTAATAAGGAGTAATAAACCAAAAAAGACCCATACTATAAATTCCACCTCATTTTTCTGGCATTTCACAGCACAGGAAAGCTCCTACAGTTGCTGTCACCTTATCTACTGGTAACTAAGAATACTTGTTGCTGATTTATGGATTACTTTTTTTCAAAATAGTTGCAACGAGAAAGACAGTGAGTGCTAGGGAAAGCTTCAGAGAAAATTCTATAAGGAAGTGACAAAAAGAGAAGGGGGAAGAGCTTTCTCTTCATGAGAGATAATAGTTTTCTCATGCAAATAAAGTTTTTTGTTAGAAGATAAAAGGAATCAACTCTCAGATACTGTAATAGCATCACCTTACATATGTACTGGATAGCATGGATTTAGACCTCCATGGTTAAAAGAAACTGCAAAAGGTGCACGAGACAATTGCTTTTCCTATCTTCTATCAACAAATCACAGAGCAAAATCCAGGTGACAAAATCCCAACCCGTTATCTTTTCTACAAAATACTCTTGTATTAAGTACAAGATTGTGCTTACTTTTGAAAAAAAAATAAATCTGCAAAATGCTGGTTTTGAACAGCTTGCATCAAGCTGTGGGAGTGCCCCTTTCCTAAATTTGTCCACATTAAACTTTGAAAATGCTGATGTGGGAACGATCCATAGAAAGAAGAGCCTGTGCTTCATTTTGCCCATAAATGGAACTGGATGCATGGCACTGGATTATGTGGAATGTGCATGGGATCCTGCTTACACTGCCTGTGCACAAACCCCAAATGTTTGCAGGCACAGTTGAAAGTGAGCTCTGCTCAGAGCGGATGTTTCTCTTCTGTATGTAATGCTATAGGAATGCCAATCATATTAGTAATTTTACATCACAGCAGACTGGTATTGCAGTAAAACTTTTCTGACATGGAGAACAGTCCTGGCATAAGATGGTGTGCAGGATGCCTTTCAGAAAAGCAGTGTTTATATTCTAGCCTTTCTTTTTTTTTTTTTTTTTTTTTTTTTACAGATTGTATTGATGAACTTACCGTGTGGTAGGAGCTGGATGGCACATTAACAAGAACTTTCATAGCACAGAAAATCTCACATTGCTGAATACTGAAGTTACTAGGCTGAAAGAATGTATTCCCAGAAAAACAGTTATCTTTCCATTTACAGAGAACAGTCTGTTTAATTTTTCAGGTACTTTGGATTCAATTCTGACTTTGCTTCAATCAGCTTTGCCTGTCTGACCCCAATCCCAGTTTACACCAATATTTCTGAAAGGCTCATTCTCTCTCGCTTGCATTATAGTTCAGCACAGTAAGTGACTTAAACTTTTTCTGATTTGATATAGGTATGACTTAGCAGATGTGGCAACATGCTTTGCTACATTTTAATCCTTCTTTCTGATAGCTGCACAGTTGTTTCTCCTAAATGATTCTCCTATGTTTCTCATGTACAATTGGACCATCTAAATAATTAGCACTGCTATTGCCATTTGATTGGCACATTCATGTTTAAGTGTAGATTTCATCCTGAGCTTCTTATCTCTTCCACTTCCTGATCAAAGAGCTGGAACACTGGGTGCAAGACCACTTCCACAGCATTACTCTCATATGAGCTGTGGAGGAACTAGTAATTTACTAAAAAACATCCCACGACTGAACCCTCCTGCGTACTGTTCCAGGTCGCCTTGAAGGTACCAGTGTGGATATTGCAAAGAAGGGTAATAAAAAATGGAGGTTTGAGAACAGTGCCAAGCTATCAAGTTCTTTTTCCCACTGCAGTTAAGTCTGAATAGAGGATCATTCTAATCCTCCTTAAATTGCTGCACAGGTGTTACAATGCCTGGTTTACAGCTACTCTATCTTGCCCTCCTCCAGTGAACTATACCCTTTCCTGAAGCACACCTGGGCTCACAGCAGTTGAGCACACAAAACCTCCTGTGAAAACTCCCAGCAAACAAACACTGTATACAGTAATCCAGAAGGAATAAACCTAACAGTTACTGCTTGATATTTGAACATCGTTTAATGAGTGCCCAGAATTCATCTGTAAATGCACATTGTTAATTTAGGGCCTGCTATTCATTAATTAGAGGCTTAGTGGCAAGTGCCATTGAGCTATCTGCAATGTTTAAGGTTACATCAAGCCCTAGTAAATGGCTTGCTGATAACAAGATGCATCCATCTTCATTACTTGGCCACTCCTGTCTGAGTTTGCTCTGCTTCCTGTAAGGGCTATGTCACTGGGAACTGAAGAATTAAACTTTTATCCAAACCAGATTCTGCACTTTCACCTCTTTTTATTCCTTGAGTAGTTCCAATTTATTTTACTTAAATGACATCGGATTACCTAACATGGAGAGGAGCAGTAACTTAACTGAAAACAGTCTGCAGATCTTAAGTTCTGGGATAGAGTGTTACAGTGGGTTAACATTTACAGAAACCATTACATTTATATTTCGTCTGATACTGGTCTCAGTGTAAAGAAATAGTTTCTCATTTTTCTTCTCGTAAGGTTACAGCTTAGATAGGATAAAAACCCAGAAAAATACAGGAAATTAATTTTAAATCTGAAGAATAAATATCCCTTTTTGTTAAAGTTTACTTTTGCAATGTTACACTCTCAAAATATATATCATTCAAGGCAACCATAATTCAAGTGAAATAATTCACAAACAGTATAAAGACATTTCCACGTAAATCCTCAACTATACATAATGTGTCTGTGTGTGTTAATCCAGGGCAAGATCACGC